>NW_006779682.1:74750-95228 GCF_000442215.2 Lipotes vexillifer
AAAGAGTGGAGTAAGAGCGTTGCAGAGAGAGGAGGACATGCAAACAAAGTGTCAGAGGTCAGGGTGTGTCTAGATGGCAAGAGGCTTATGTTATGAAGGAGACCTGGCAATAGAAGAGTGCAGGGTGGGGGAAGGGGGTATGTGGGGACCAGTTCATAAAAGGTCTTGCTTTTCATGCTCAGGAAACTCATACTCAGGTTTTACCCTTCAGGCTGGGAGGTGTGAGGGAGTGCCAGGGGAGTGACATATACTGATTGTCACTTTATAAAGGTAATCAGGCACCAGACTTTTGTCTAGATGAGGACAAAACTCTGGCTGAGAGATTATTTAGGAAACAGTTGTAGCAAACCAAGGGAGAAATCATGAGACTAGACTGGGCTGTAAACACAAATGCTGACAGAGGCCCAAACGCTGCCATAACTGAGTAAGTCCAGCCAGGTGGGAAGTGGTGGCAGCAACATGGAGAAATCATGCCCTGCATCAAGGGACAACCACAGCTTCAGCCTGAAGAACCAATTTTTGATTCTTTGGAGGAGAGGTTGGCAAGTGACAGATTCTTACAGCCTTTGTTTGTATAAAAATGTATTTTGAAATCTCTGTACCTTCTGCTCAATTCTGCTGTGAATCTAGACTTGCTCTAAAAAAAAAAAAAATAAGGACATTTTCCGTGAGTATAGAATTCTGACGACAGATTTTCTCCTTTAGCACTTTAATATCATTGTTCCATTGCCTTCCAGATTGCATGGTTTCAGAAGAGAGGTCACTTGTCATTCTTTTCTTTTTCCAATACAATATTTTAATAACTTTTTTATAATATCAATTTTTCTAAAATATACTTTAAGTATGTTTCCATCCAAACCTTGAACTGACATTTAAAAAAATTTTTAATTAATTAATTTTTTTATACAGCAGGTTCTTATTAGTTATCCATTTTATACACATCATTGTATACATGTCAATCCCAATCTCCCAATTCATCCCACCCCCCCCTGGTGTCCATACATTGGTTTTCTACATTTGTGTCTCAATTTCTGCCCTGCAAACCCGTTCATCTGTACCATTTTTCTAGGTTCCACATATATGCATTAATAGACGATATTTGTTTTTCTCTTTCTGACTTACTTCACTCTGTATGACAGTCTCTAGATCCATCCCGTCTCTACAAATAAGTCAAGTTCATTTCTTTTTATGGCTGATTAATATTCCATTGTATATATGTGCCACATCTTCTTTATCCATTCGTCTGTTGATGGACATTTAGGTTGCTTCCATGGCCTGGCTATTGTAAATAGAGCTGCAATGAACATTGGGGTGCATGTGTCTTTTTCAATTTTGGTTTTCTCTGGGTATATGCCCAGTAGTGGGATTGCTGGATCGTATGGTAGTTCTATTTTTAGTTTTTGAAGGAACCTCCATACTGTTCTCCACAGTGGCTGTATCAATTTACATTCCCACCAACAGTGCAAGAGGGTTCCTTTTTCTCCACACCCTCTCCAGCATTTGTTCCTTGTAGATTTTCTGATGATGCCCATTCAAACTGGTGTGAGGCGATACCTCATTGTAGTTTTGATTTGCATTTCTCTAATAATTAGTGATGTTGAGCAGCTTTTCATGTGCTTCTTGGCCATCTGTATGTCTTCTTTGGAGAAAAGTCTATTTAGGTCTTCTGCCCATTTTTGGATTGGGTTGTTTGTTTTTTAATATTGAGCTGCATGAGCTATTTATATATTTTGGAGATTAATCATTTGTCCGTTGATTTGTTTGCAAATATTTTCTCCCATTCTGAGGGTGGTCTTTTCATCTTGTTTATGGTTTCCTTTGCTGTACAAAAGCTTTTAAGTTTCATTAGGTCTCATTTGTTTATTTTTGTTTTTACTTCTATTACTCTAGGAGGTGGATCAAAAAAGATCTTGCTGTGATTTATGTCAAAGAGTGTTCTTCCTATGTTTTCCTCTAAGAGTTTTATAGTGTCTGGCCTTACATTTAGGGCTTTTATCCCTTTTGAGTTTATTTTTGTGTATGGTGATAGGGAGTGTTCTAATTTCATTCTTTTACATGTAGCTGTCCAGTTTTCCCAGCACCACTTATTGAAGAGACTCTCTTTTCTCCATTGTATATCCTTGCCTCCTTTGTCATAGATTAGTTGACCATAGGTGTGTGGGTTTATCTCTGGGCTTTCTATCTTGTTCCATTGATCTACATTTCTGTTTTTGTGCCAGTACCATATTGTCTTGATTACTGTCACTTTGTAGTATGGTCTGAAGTCAGGGAGTCTGATTCTTCCACCTCTGTGTTTTTCCTTCAAGACCACTTTGGATATTCGGGGTCTTTTGTATCTCCATACAAATTTTAAGATTTTTTGCTCTAGTTCTGTAAAAAATGCCATTGGTTATTTGATATGGATTGCATTGAATATGTAGATTGCTTTGGGTAGTATAGACATTTTCACAATATTGATTCTTCCAATCCAAGAACATGGTATATCTCTCCATCTGTTGGTATCATCTTTAATTTCTTTCATTAGTGTCTTATAGTTTTCTGCATACAGGTCTTTTGTCTCCCTAGGTAGGTTTATTCCTAGGTATTTTATTCTTTTTGTTGCACTGGTAAATGGGAGTGTTTCCTTAATTTCTCTTTCAGATTTTTCATCATTAGTGTATAGGAATGCAAATGATTTCTGTGTATTTTGTATCCTGCAACTTTACCAAATTCATCGATTAGCTCTAGTAGTTCTCTGGTGGCATCTTTAGGATTCTCTGTGTATAGTATCATGTCATCTGCAAACAGTAACAGTTTTAATTCTTCTTTTCCAGTTTGTATTCCTTTTATTTCTATTTCTTCTCTGATTGCCGTGGCTAGGACTTCCAAAATTATGTTGAATAATAGTGGCAAGAGTGGACATCCTTGTGTTTTTCCTGATCTTGGTGGAAATGGTTTCAGTTTTTCACCACTGAGAACGATGTTTGCTGTGGGTTGGTCATATACGGCCTTTATTATGTTGAGGTAAATTCCCTATATGTCTACTTTCTGGAGAGGTTTTATCATAAACGAGTGTTGAATTTTGTCAAAAGCTTTTTCTGCATCTATTGAGATGAGCATATGGTTTTTATTCATCAATTTGTTAATATGGTGTATCACATTGATTGATTTGCATATACTGAAGATTCCTTGCATATGTGGGATAAATCCCACTTGATCATGGTGTATGATGCTTTGAATGTGTTGTTGGATTCTGTTTGCTAGTGTTTTGTTGAGGATTTTTACATCTATATTCATCAGTGATATTGGTCTGTAATTTTTTTTTTGTAGTATCTTTGGTTCTGGTATCAGGGTGATGGTGGCCTCATAGAATGAGTTTGGGAGGGTTCCTTCCTCTGCAATTTTTTGGAAGACTTTGAGAAGGGTGGGTGTTAGCTCTTTAAATGTTTGATGGAATTCACGTGAGAAGCCATCACGTTCTGGACTTTTGTTTTTTGGAAGATTATGTTGGTTTGTTTGTTTTCTGGAAGATTTTTAATCACAGTTTCAATTTCAGTGCTTGTGATTGGTCTGTTCATGTTTTCTATTTCTTCCTGGTTTATTCTTGGAAGGCTATACCTTTCTAAACATTTGTCCATTTCTTCCAGGTCCATTTTATTGGCACAGAGTTGCTTGTAGTAATCTCTCATGATCCTTTGTATTTCTGCAGTGTCTGTTGTTACTTCTCCTTTTTCATTTCTAATTTTATTGATTTGAGTCCTCTCCCTCTTTTTCTTGATGAGTCTGGCTAATGGTTTATCAATGTTGTTTATCTTCTCAAAGAACCAGCTTTTAGTTTTATTGATCTTTGCTACTGTTTTCTTTGTTTCTATTTCATTTATTTCTGTTCTGATCTTTATGATTTCTTTCCTTCTGCTAACTTTGGGTTTTGTTGATTCTTCTTTCTCTAGTTCCGTTAGGTGTAAAGTTAGATTGTTTATTTGAGATTTTTCTTGTTTCTTGAGGTATGCTTGTATAGCTATAAAATTCCCTCTTAGAACTGTTTTGCTGCATTGCATAGGTTTTGGATTGTCTGGTTTTCATTATCATTTGTCTCTAGGTATTTTTTGATTTCCTCTTTGATTTATTCAGTGATCTCTTGGTTATTTAGTAATGTATTGTTTAGCTTCCATGTGTTTTTTACATTTTTTCCCTGTTATTGATTTCTAATCTCATAGTGTTGTGGTCAGAAAAGATGCTTGATATGATTGCAATTTTCTTAAATTTACTGAGGCTTGATTTGTGACCCAAGATGTGATCTATCCTGGAGAATGTTCCATGTGCACTCGAGAAGAAAGTGTAATCTGCTGTTTTTGGATGGAATGTCCTATAAATATCAATTAAATCTACCTGGTCTATTGTGTCATTTAAAGCTTGTGTTTCCTTATTAATTTTCTGTTTGGCTGATCTGTCCATTGGTGTCAGTGAGGTGTTAAAGTCCCCCACTATTATTGTGTTACTGTCGCTTTCCTCTTTTATAGCTGTTAGCAGTTGCCTTATGTATTGAGGTGCTCCTATGTTGGCTGCATATATAATTGTTATGTCTTCTTCTTGGATTGATCCCTTGATCGTTATTTAGTGTCCGTCCTTGTCTCTTGTAACACTCTTTATTTTAAAGTCTATTTTATCTGATATGAGAATTGCTACTCCAGCTTTCTTTTGATTTCCATTTGCATGGAATATCTTTTTCCATCCCTTCACTTTCAGTCTGTATGTGTCCCCAGGTCTGAAGTGGGTCTCTTGTAGACAGCATATATATGGGTCTTGTTTTTGTATCCATTCAGCGAGCCTGTGTCTTTTGGTTGGAGCATTTAATCCATTCACATTTAAGGTAATTATTGATATGTATGTCCCTATGACCATTTTCTTAATTGTTTTGAGTTTGTTTTTGTAGGTCCTTTTCTTCTCTTGTGTTTCCCACGTAGAGAAGTTCCTTTAGCATTTCTTGTAGAGCTGGTTTGGTGGTGCTGAATTCTCTTAGCTTTTGCTTGTCTGTAAAGCTTTTGATTTCTCCATCGAATCTGAATGAGATCCTTGTTGGGTAGAGTAATCTTGGTTGTAGGTTCTTCCCTTTCATCACTTTAAGTATATTATGCTACTCCCTTCTGGCTTGTATAGTTTCTGCTGAGAAATCAGCTGTTAACCTTATCGGAGTTCCCTTGTATGTTATTTGTCGTTTTTCCCTTGATGCTTTCTATAATTTTTCTTTGTTTTTAATTTTTGCCAATTTGATTACTATGTGTCTTGGCGTGTTTCTCCTTGGGTTTATCCTGTATGGGACTCACTGTGCTTCCTGGACTTGGGTGGCTATTTCCTTTCCCATGTTAGGGAAGTTTTCAACTATAATCTCTTCAAATATTTTCTCTGTTCCTTTCTCTCTCTCTTCTCCTTCTGGGACCCCTATAATGCAAATGTTGTTGCGTTTAATGTTGTCCCAGAGGTCTCTTAGTCTGTCTTCATTTCTTTTCATTCTTTTTTCTTTATTCTGTTCCGGAGCAGTGAATTCCACCTTTCTGTCTTCCACATCACTTATCCGTTCTTCTGCCTCAGTTATTCTGCTATTGCTTCCTTCTAGTGTAGTTTTCATTTCAGTTATTGTATTGTTCATCTCTGTTTGTTTGTTCTTTAATTCTTCTAGTTCTTTGTTGAACATTTCTTGCATCTTCTCAGTCTTTGCCTCTATTCATTTTCTGAGGTCCTGGATCATCTTCACTATCATTATTCTGAATTCTTTTTCTGGAAGGTTGCCTATCTCCACTTCATTTAGTTGTTTTTCTGGGGTTTTGTCTTGTTCCTTCACCTGGTGCATAGCTCTCTGCCTTTCCGTCTCGTCTATCTTCCTGTGAACATGGTTTTAGTTCCACAGGCTGCAGGATTGTAGTTCTTCTTGCGTCTGCTGTCTGCCCTCTGGTGGATGAGGCTATCTAAGAGGCTTGTGTAAGTTTCCTGATGGGAGGGACTGGTGGTGGGTAGAGCTGGGTGTTGCTCTGGTGGGCAGAGCTCAGTAAAACTTTAATCTGCTTGTCTGCTGATGGGTGGGGCTGGGTCCCCTCCCTTTTGGTTGTTTGGCCTGACGTGACTGAACACTGGAGTCTTCCTGGGCTCTTTGGTGGGCTAATGACAGACTCTGGGAGGACTTACACCAAGGAGTAACCAACTTCCCAGAACTTCTGCTGCCAGTGTCCTTGTCCTTGTCCTCATGGTGAGACAGAGCCACCCCCCACCTCTGCAGGAGACTCTCCAACACTAGCAGGTAGGTCTGGTTCAGTCCCCGGGGTCACTGCTCCTTCCCCTGGGTCCCGATGCACACAGTACTTTGTGTGTGCCCTCCAAGAGTGGAGTCTCTTGTTTCCCCCAGTCCTGTTGATGTCCTGCAATCAAATCCCATTAGGCTTCAAAGTCTGATTCTCTAGGAATTCCTCCTCCTGTTGCCGGACCCCCAGGTTGGGAAGCCGGACGTGGGGCTCAGAACCTTCACCCCAGTGGGTGGACTAGCCGGACCCCGTTGGGAAGCCGGACGTGGGGCTCAGAACCTTCACCCCAGTGGGTGGACTACTGTGGTATAAGTGTTCTCCAGTTTGTGAGTCACCCACCCAGCAGTTATGGGATTTGATTATATTGTGATTTCACCCCTCCTACCGTCTCACTGTTGCTTCTCCTTTGTCTTTGGATGTGGGGCATCTTTTTTGGTGAGTTCCAGTGTCTTCCTGTCAATGATTGTTTGGCAGTGATTAGCAGTGATTCCAGTGTTCTTACAGAAGGGAGTGAGCGCACGTCCTTCTACTCCGCCATCTTGAGCCAATCTCCGACTCACTTGTCATTCTTAATATGCTCCCCTGTAATTCAGTGTGTCTTTCTGCCAGTTGCTGTAAAAACACTTTAAAGTTACTGATTTTCAACAATTTGATCGTGCTGTGCCTTGATGTGGTTTTCTTTATCTTGCTTGGCATTCATTGAGCTTCTAGGATATAAGAGTTTATATTTGTCATCAAATTTACAAAAAAATTTGGCCATTATTTTTTCAAATCCTTTTTCTTGCCCCAATATTTCTTCCTCTCCTACTGGTACACTAATTACATGTATGTTGGTCTGCTGACACTGTCTCATGGGTCACTGAGGTTCTGTTCCTTTTTATTTCAGCCCTCTTTCTCTCTATGCCCCAGTTGGGGGAGCTTGTACTGCACTGACTTCAAATAAATCAGCCATTTCTTCTAAAGTACCTAATCTAATTAGAATTTTTCATTTCAGATATTGTAGTTTTCATGCCTAGAATTTCCACCTGGTTCATTTTTAGTTTCCATTTCTCTATGCAGATTTTAAAATGTGTTCCCTTGTTATATTTCTCTTTAAGTAGTTGAACATTTTAATGCAGTATCTGGTCTGTTTCTATGCTCTGTTATTTCCAGTGATTAAGGTCCTGCTTCTTTACACACCTAGTAAGTTTTGAGTTTGTGTTGAACATTATGAATGCTATGTCATGTGTCTGGATTTTGTTGTCTTCCTTAACAAAATGCTGAGTTTCGTTCTGTTAGGCAGTCACTTTACTAACAGATTAACTTGATCTTTTAGGACTTGTTTTAAAGTTTTGTTAGAAGGGGTATGGCTTTACTCTAGAACAAGATCAAGCTTACTCTTATGGCATGTTATGGACTGAATGTTTGTACCCCCCCACATTCATATGTGGAAGCCATACCCCACAATGTGATGCTATTAGGAGGTAGGGACTTTGGGAGGTAATTAGGGTTGGAAGAGGTCATGAGGTTGGATCCCCCATGATGGGGTTAGTGGTCTTATAGAAGGAGACAGCAGGGAACTTACCCTTTCTCCACCAGGTGAGCACGCATTGAGAAGGCCACCATCTGCAAGCCAGGAAGAGAGCCCTCACCAGAACCCTACCCTGCAGGCACCCTGATAATGAATTTCCAGCCACCAGAACTGTGAGAAACCAATGTCGGTTGTTTAACCCATCTCCCTGTGGTATTTCGTTATGGCCACCCAAGCTGACTAAGACATGGCATGGTCATTCTATGTCCCTACTCAGTGCTTGGACAGCCAACAAGCCTTTCCCCTGTGGCTGGTTAGAACTCATGTGAATCTGGCTGCTGACAGCCCTGTCTCCTTGGTGTGTGTTCCTTCCTGGGAGCTGTTTCTTCCTGGCCTTGTGTGTGTGGCGGCTTAGCATCTGAGTAAACCCCAGGGAGTCCCCAGCCCTGTTTCAGGTGTCCCTCTCCTCCAGCCCCCACCCTGGAAGCCCATCACCCCGTGGCCTCTGATTCCACCCTCTGTCCCTCAGCCCCATGAGCCTCTGATGCTCTGTGGCCAGACTGTGTTTCTAGACAGAAAACCAGGTGACCTTGGGCCTCCCCACACTGCTTCCCTTTCTGTCCCACACAGCCTGTTGCTCAGCATCTGTAAACGGTTATTCCACATAAGTTTAGAGTTACTTATGGCAGGAGCAAGTGTCTGGTACCAGTACCTCCATAATAATCAGAAGTAGACTGACATGGGTGACCTCTAAGGGACCCCCCATTTGGCTTCTGTTTCCTGTGAGAACTGATAGGTAACATCACTACAAAGAAGAATTGCAATCCCACTAGGCGCGGGATGGGTCTGAGACTGGGCGCTCCTGTGGCAGCACCAGCTAGCGCAGCAGGTGGGGTGGGAGGGCCTGGAGATGGTCAACAGATGGGTACACCTGGGGGTGATAAGACGGGGGGAGCAGGTGGAGTGGGGACCGTGGGAACCAGGCTGGAGAAGGAGGGGAGGGGGAGACGCAGACGGTACAGTGCTCAGAGGGGAAGCCGAGGGGTTAAGGGACTGGAGGGTTTAGGAGTAACGAGGAAGCAGTAGAAGCTTAGACATCCTGAACAGAAAGGACATTTGCGTGTCCTCTTTTCAGAGGTGGAGTACGGGTTCTGAGTGTGGTCATGGGAGGGATGGCAGAGTGGGGGAGGGGTGGCAGAGTGGGGGAGGGATGGAAGTTCCCAGAGATGAGGAGGAAATGAAAACCTGAGCTCCTGTGGCTTTGGGTGAGATGTCCCTGGAGTGCTGAAGCCGCCCAGGATGTCACACACCTTGGTGTGACAAGGGACACAGCGAGCGCGGTGCCAAACCCTTGACAAGGAGCAGGTTGACAGTCAGCCGATGACGGTGGGGCAGGAGCCTTGAGGGTGGTACAGTCACAGCTGCGATTCCGAGGAGCGTGGTGACACTGGGGCTCAAGGTCAGTGTCCAGCCCCCAGCCTGAGCCCACGTGATGGGAGCACAGCCACCCAACACAGCTTAGAGGTTGTGCCGTGCATACAGCTCCACGTGCAGGTGGGTGCCACCCATACTGTAGACATTGTAGCTAATGTAATGACTTCCCCACAAGTGGAAGTAACTCGTCTTGAAGAAAATGTGCCTTTTTCTAAAAGCACAAAAATACCATGTGGGTGGATGGTGCCCTGGATGGGGGCCTGAGCACCTCCACCTGAGATGCATGCAAGAGGAACATCTCAGGGAAGATGCAGGCTTCCGTTAGGGCCAGAGCAGGTCGGAGACCAAGGGGCTGATAAGCCATCTCTTTGGCATGGATCAGGCGGTTTTGGTGGGAATCCCGGAAGGGCCAGGAGGGCGCAGTGGGAAGTCGGGCCAAGGGGGAGGAAGCAGAGAGGACAGTGGAGGTGAGAATCTGGGGGAAAAGGGAGGACTTGAAGCCCTATGTCTTGGTGGTGACTAAGTGACAGGGACGCAGTGGGGAACGGTGACTTTCTCAAGGTTTGCAAAGATAGAGTCATGGTGGTTGCTCAGTGGGGGAATAGGCAGGGGTCTGGAGCGGCTGGAGCTGGATCTGGCAGAAACCCTGAGCTCTCCAGACCCTGAGGACCCAGGGTTTCAGATTCCATGCATCTCTGGGTTCCTGGCTGCTCAAGCCGTACTGGACAGATTGGTGGTTCCTGGAAGTCTCCCAGAGTAGGGAGTTTACGATCCTCTCTTTCCTCCACATGCCTCTTCGTGTGTTGTGTGTCTCATCTCCATTTCTCTTTTCTCTCTTTGGGTCCCATCCACAGATTCTTTTCCCTGGAGCATCTTATCCTGGGCATAGGCTGGCTTACAGGTGCCATCTTTTAGGAAACACAGACAGTTCCCATGGAAGAAAAAAATGACACACTTCAGGCTTTGCTGAAATGAACTTGTTACTTCTCATCTGGGGCTGTTCTGTACACCCAGACAGCTTCATCTCCACGAAGAGCAGCCCCCTCCCCCAAACAGAGACAAGGAGGTACAGACAGGGGCTGAGAGAGGGGTCTGCAGCCCTGAAGGAGGGTCTCCTACCTTCCTCGGAGACCCTCCCACTCCTGGAGGAGGGGTCTTCTCTCTGTCCGCGGCTGGCCCAGTCATTTCCCCCAGTAACCTTGGGCCCAATATTTAAAATTCCTGTGGTAGGCAAGTACTATATCAGGAGAAATACATGACTTCTCTCTTCCTGGGTGGGACCCTGTGGGTACCCAGCACCACACGTGCACGTGGCCCGCCTTCCATGTTGGCATCCTGGCACGACCTGGCTCCCTGCCTGGGTCGGGGGAAGCCTGGCTGTTCTCGGGGAGCCTGGAGGCCTGCTCTGTCACCACTTGGCACTTCAGCCAAGCTACCTTAGCTCCTTTTCCTAACAAAGGTTCCAAAGTGTCAGTGCCACGGGGAGAGAGGGGGTTATCTTGCTTACTGAGCAAACAGAGAGAAGCTTATAAAACAACCCCCCGCAGTGGGGAGCGTGCACTCTTCTGGCGGCCCTGGGATGCAGCCGAGCATGATCATGGGAGCCCGCTGTACACGGCTGCTGGCTGCGCTCCTTCTGCTGGGGCTGTGTGCCCTGGGGGAGGCCCAGAAACCTGGTAAGCGAGGGCTCAGGTCCTCGAGGGGCCATGGGGATCATTCGGACCAGCGAGCCTGGGGAGGCCTCTAGTGCCCCGAGTGCAGGGAGGGCATGAGAGGTCTTTGTTTTCTGCCCCTCGGGGTGTCTCTGTTCATGCTAGTTTCCCTCAGAGAGAAAACGCAGGTGATGAGTTAACTTGAGAAGAGAAGCAGGTGGGAAGGTGTCCTGAGGTTTGGGATGCTAGCCACACAGCCAGCCCCTGTGTGCATTCCCCCGCTTCCCCGCCACTCAGGAAGGACAGCAGGGGGGCATTGGAGGGGGGTGAGACCTCCCAGGAGGACCCCCTTCAGGATCAGTAGGATGGCCTCAGGCTCAGGTGGGCGCGGACTCCAGGAGGGGCTGGGTGGGAGGCCCACTAAGGGCTCCTAGGGGTCCGGCCTTGCCCACTTTCATCCCGACCTGGGCCTGAGTGCATCTGTCCACCCTCTTGCCAGAAGGTTTTATTTTTAGACTAAGAAAACCCTTTCAGCTAAGCCCTGTCAGTTCCTCTGAAGGACACTGGCTGGTTCAAGTACGGCCAAGATAAGACGGCCTTTCCCAGGGCGGGAGTGGCACTGCTGGGGGGTCCCGGATGCGCCCGGGGGCTGGGGGCAAGTGTGGGGGGCTGGCTGAGCAGGGCCTCTCCGCAGATCCCTGCCAATGCTCACGCGTGAGCACCAAGAACAGGCTGAACTGCGGCTTCCCGGGCATCTCCAGCGACCAGTGCTTCTCTGCCAGCTGCTGCTTCGACTCCAGCATCCCCGGGGTCCCCTGGTGTTTCAAGCCCCTCCCCAAGCAAGGTAACGTCCCAGGAGAGCTGGGACCTCCTCCTGTGCCCCGGCTGGCAGCCCAGGACCTGGCTTCTTAGGGCTCCAACACCACCTGGGCCAGCCCCAGGGAAGGGAAAGCGTGCCCCGACCCCCATGTCCACACTGGACCCCAAGGGCCAGCCGTTTGCCCTTTTGGGGAGACTTGTGGGAATCCGTCTGACAGTATTTGAAGAAAAAACAATTCTGAGACCCCTCTTCGCTGTGGCTCCTGGAGAAGAGAAATTCACTTAAGTCTTCTTGAGTTACCTTTTGAGAGTGAGTTGTGTGCCTGTGCATATTATCAATTTAGAAAGTCTCCGACTCCAAAGCGTGCACACAAAAATGTCTGTGTGCGAAGCTGATCCGTGTGTGTAGAACTGAGTACCCTGGCCTCCCGTCCACACCCCCCGAGGCTGCCGGTCAGAGGCTCCCGGGCTCCGGGGGAAACAGGCCCGATGGCTGGCTGTTGGTTGGCTGTAGCCAGGGCTCTCCCGGTAGTGGAAGCATTGCTGGGCTTCAATTCTTTGGTCTAATGCTTTACATCCTTAAAGCGTCCCCACAGGAGGTACGGTGGGCCACCCCGCTTTACAGAGCAATGTCAAGTCCAGGGAGGTGAGACGATTTTCCCTCCGGACCTTCTGACTTTTGGCATCAGGAGGAAGGGGTGCCCACCTGCTGGCGCCCACTCTTAGCCCAGGGGTGACAGTCTCAGAAGCCCCTCATGCTACCCCGAGCCTGTGAGCCCAGCGGCGCTCCCCTGGGAGGATGGAATGGACGTGTCTGGTTAGCTAGCTGGCCTAACTGAGTCCCCTTGTTATCCCCAAATCCGGTGGCACGCGGCAGAGTCAGAGGAGTGTGTCATGGAGGTCTCGGCGCGCAAGAATTGCGGCTACCCGGGCATCAGCCCCGAGGAGTGCGCCTCTAGGAAATGCTGCTTCTCTGACACCATCCCCCAAGTGCCCTGGTGCTTCTTTCCGCTCTCCGTGCAAGGTAACGCCTGGCTCCTGGACAAGGATGGCTCTCGAGGGCAGTGGGAGCTGGGGCGGGCGAGGTCCTAGGCTGGGCAGGATGCCTCATGCCATCCCGGCCAGGCCCCTGGACCCAGTGGGTGACCAGTTCAGGAAAAAGCATGTAGGAAGCCACCTTTATTGTGAACCAGCTCAAAAGGCAATTCCAGAATGTTCTCTACAACGACAGCTTCTTTTTAATAAGTTAAGCCCTCCAGCCTTCCCACTGTGTCTTTTGGATGGTTGCAGAAAGCATCCCTTTCTCAGCCGCACCCCCAGGTCCCAGCACAGTTGGGTGGTGTCACTATTTTGGATGCTTTGAATGCCACGTGCTGTGCTGGGCATAGTGAGAGCGACCCAGAGTGAAGCAGATGTGGTATCTTCTCTCGTGGACCCCGCTGTTCTCTCCCGTGACCACGAGTGCCAGGTCCTGCCCCAGCGCCAGTCCCAAGAGAGCCATTCTCCCCTCCCAACCCGTCAGTTACAGCGTGTCCCTGACACTGAGTTTGATAAGATCAGGGAAAGACCGGGTATTCCAAAAGACGGGAAGAATGTAGATCCTTGAAGGATGCCTCTTACCATTTTGAGAAAATCCGTGTGCTCTAAAGAGCATGGCCTTTACTTTCAGAAATTTCCATGTGATTTTTTTGTGTGACCTAAGTGTCTACCTGGAAAATGACCAGTTATCTGGGGAGAATGGACTCCCAGAGGGCATCTGGCCCCAGGGGACTGTGCCCCGCAGGCAGCTCCTTCTCCAGCAGGGATGGCTGGACTAAGGGCTATAGTCCCGTGAACCCACGGGGCCTTCTAGCTCAGGCACCCTGGCTCTCTGACGTGCTCACCAACAATGTCGCGTTTAAATTTCTAGACTGTCATTATTAAGAGGCAGTGGCTTCAGAGAACCCCTCAGGCTCCTTGGATGTCCTGAAACTAAAGAAGAACGTGCGCCATCTTATGGTTTCAGATTTTTCATGTTTCCCGAATTCCTGGGTTTCAATGGCTTCACATGCAATTTCTTCACATAAAGAAAACACTTAAAATCTGCTAAATTTCGTTTTGGTTTCATTGACACAGAGGTAACAATAGCAGTGTGTGTGTGTGTGTGTGTGTGTGTGTGTGTGTGAGACAGAGAGAGAGAGAGAGAGAGAGAGAGAGAGAGGGAGAGAGAGGGAGAGAGGGAGAGAGAGGGAGAGAGAGGTTGAGAGTACGAGTGTGTGTATCATTTTAAGATTCTTTCATCTGCTAGAAGAGCAAGAATTCATCTAATACATTCAGGCTACTCTGAACATGAAAAAGTATTGCATGTAAGGAATTTCAGAATCCATGATCCCTTTATAACTCTCGTAGTAAATCACTGTATTAAAATTCAAATGATTTTACCCCAAAAAACATACTAAAAATTATATGCTGCTCTTGCAGCAACATATAATTTCAGATTGCAATTACAAAACTGCTTTGCTTTTACAAATGCATCACAGACCACTTGCTTTTGAAATTCGTGCCAGGCACCCAAATACCTCTTCCAAAGGTGAGTCGCGGATTGTGCCACATTAGCTCCTATGAGCTCTGCCCTAGGCTTGGGAGCGCACAGCTGCAGCATCCATCGTGTTGCGATTTGAAAGCTGTTCCAAAGAGGTAGGTGACAGCTTGCATCAAGGTTTTTATGAAGCGTGTGGCAAAGTCGTTGCGTGAAAGATATTTCAGGCATCCGGGCGAAGGGGTCCTGGCATTCTTCGGCTCAAGGGTGCAAGTGCAGGCGTGTGACCCCAGGCCCGACTTTCTGTGGACTGTCCCTCCTCCCTAACCCTCCTCCAGCCCGGGGCCTATGGTCACCCTGGAAACCCAGGGCCTCTTCTTCTAGCTGACACTGGCTTTGCATCGAAAGGAGGGAATTTTAAAAAGTGTTTCTTTCAGGAAGGGACTTGGCCTCCCATCCCCTCTCGGGACCCCTATTTTGAGAAGGGGGCCCCATACAGTCTTAGGTCACTGTTGCATCTTCCTCTTGCTAGTAACACACACATAAGCTGCATGAAACAACGGCTCTTGCTGGAACACGGGGTCTGAAGCACTCAAGACAAGTGGCCGGGGAGACGGGCGCGGCCTTAGTGAATCGATTTCTCACCGGGAGCCATGTCCTCACGTGCGGTTTGCCTGTCCCGACTCAGCCACGCCCTCCGCCCCCGTAGAGCCAAGGCCGGCCCTGGTATTGGCACACTGGGGAAAGGGTCTTTGACACATGAATTCTTCGTACCCACACCCCCGGGGTTGGGAATTGGGCTGTGCTGCTCCCAGAGCGGCCCTGGCTGTCTTGGATTTGGGGTCTGGTAGAAACTTTTGGTCTCAGGCCTCCTGTTCCAGGGCTGCAGGTGCGGGAGCCCTGGTTCTTTCTCAAGAGTCCTTGCGCACAACCCCAACCCCACCTCCTCTCCTACGTTCTCTCTGACGCATTGACGCCCTCATTTCCCAGCCGGCTCCCGATGGCCCTTCTGACAACTGAGCGCAGACTTTTAGAATCTGAAGCAATTTCAGTGGCCTTCCCCGGGTGGGGGATCCTTAGGCCATTTAAATCTTTTTGACGTTATTTCCATACCTCCGCTTGCTCCAGCGCCATTGATTACAGAGAACGGCGTGGCCCCCCAGAGTGGTTCAGACCGTCCCCGTCCCCCTTCTGTAGGTGGCCCATGGGGAGTGTCGTCATTGCCCCTGGAGCAGCAGCTGGTGACATCTGACCCCCCTCCGTCAGACAACCGACCTTTCTTCCTCCCCCCTCCATCCCCTCCTCTGCTGGGCCTACGCCCTCCAGGGGCACCCGTAGCCCCGCTGGGCTCAGCTGGGACATAGCTGAGGGTGGAGAAGGGCGGGCTTGGTGCAGAGGGTCTGGCAGGGGGAAGGGACGGCAGCTCCGCCCCTCACTCCCACTGTCCTGGTCTCCGGGCTCGGGGGCTTCACCCAGGTCCTTGCCCGGCTGGTTCAGGTAATGAAGGTGCTTTGAGAGGCAGTCACAGGAGAGGGGATGGGCCAGGTCTTTGGGGCGGAAACAACAGGAGACATCACAGTGCTGGTGTGTGACCTCGGGGAGGTTCTCCACATCTTCTGAGATGTGGTTAGAACAGTGTCGGGCACATGGCGAGGGCTTCATGACAATTAATGCCAGTTATTGTTATATTCACACGTATTGACCTGATAGTCCAGGCCCTATTAAGTGGGGGGACAGATGGGATCTCCTTACCCCAGTGCCCGATCATCAGCCCCTCCCAGGTCACCCCTGCTGATGCAGGAAGGCTGATCCCTGCCAGGTCCCCTCCCCGGGGGTCCTTCTGTGGCCCTGGCTAATGCCATGGTCTTAGTGGACAGCTGTACCCACAGCAGGCTGGGCCCCAACTGCTGGACCTCCTGGGAACACCCTGGGAGTTGGCCTGGCCAGCAGCATTCCCGTGAAATGAGGGGAAGCTTCATCTTCCCTCTCGCTACACTTGGCGGGCACCCCAGAAGGGATGCTGCGCCTTGGCACCCCACAGCCTTGAGAAAGTGGCTGAAGCATAGTGTCCTCTGCAATCCCTGAGGCCACCGCTTCAGGGTCACACACACAGAGTGCAGCGTGTTTCTGGGATTTGCACACCTAAGCATCACCTGGGTGCTGAGCAGTGCCCCTTCCCCTGGCTGGTGGCCTGTCTTGCTACAGTGCGGTGACACCGTGCCTCCCAGCCAGGCTGGCTCGGGGTGGTGCCCTCACGGACCACAACTCTCCCCTGCCCGGTGTCCCAGAGCCCCTCCCCAATGGTCAAGCCCTCCCCTTCAACCTCCTGGGCTCTTCCCTTTTCACAGCCTCTGTCCCTTCTCCAGGGTTTGTCTGCATCTGTGTGAACAGTTGTGGGAGGTTCCAGGACATGCTGGCAGCTTCCTGGGCTTCCCTGCAGCCCAGACGGATGGGGACGAGGAGCAGCCTCACTCCACAGCCCCTGGGGGCCGGATCCCCGCTCCAGCCCAGCCAGGCCTCCCTGGCAGCTCAGACACATGCCCAGGTGTCAGGTACCTGGGTTGATACTGCTCCAGGGCTGAGGGGTTGGGTTTCCAGAAGGTCCCGTGGTTGGCAACTTCTGTATTTATTTCCTGGGATCCAAAGAGAGCTCAGCAGTTAGTGAAGACTCGACCTTAATTTAGCACAGTCAGAAACGCGGCTTCAAGGAAGGAAGGCCCATCCTGTTCGTCTCAGGACACAGGTTTAATGAATGGAAGGTGTTTCCCCATGAAGAACCTTCAGGACCAGGATGCTCTCAGGGCTGTCTGTCCTCCAGTGCCCTCTGCTGGCCACCCTGGGGACTGACGCACCCGCCTTCACCAAGGGGCAGGGATTTGTCTGACAATAGGTAGCCTCCTCATGTCCAGAGATTGGCCTCAATAACTATTGTAAAGGGGGAAAGGGGGGAGTGGGAGGAATTGGGAGATGGGGATTGACATATATACACATTGATACTATGTATAAAATAGATAACTAATGAGAACCTACTGTACAGCACAGGGAACTACTCAGTGCTCTGTGGGGACCTAAATGGGAAGGAAATCTGAAAAAGAGGGGATATATCCACACTTAGAGCTGATTCACTTTGCTGTACAGTAGAAACTAACACAACATTGTAAAGCAACTGTACTCCAATAAAAATGTTTTAAAAAAAGATTGTAAGTTGCTAAACTTATAAAGTTGGATCAGGCCGAATTTACCGATATAGGTTCACGAAGCAGAAATGTTGCATGTAGTGTTGCAGCCTAGGAACTTGGAAAGGGCTCTCTTGCTGGTTTGAAGACGGCCACCTTCTGGCTGTCCTTACAGGGACTTTCCTGGGTGTATATACATGGAGAGAGAGGCAGAGACTGAGACAGAGACAGAGCGGGACAGGGAGAGAGAAAGCTATAAGGCTTAATCCTATCAGGTCAAGGCCCTACCCTGGTGACCTCATTTAAGCTTAATTACTTCCATAAAGGCTCCATCTCCAAATACAGTCACATTGAGGGTTAGGGCTTCAACAGGTGAATTTGGGGACACAATTTTATCATAGCATTGACCTTTCATTCAGCTCACTGTCTTTACACCAGTAATACTGATAATTGTTATCCCTTGGGGTTGTTTTTTTTAAAATTAGCCTTATTGAGGTATAATTCAAGGCAATACAATTTGTCTATTTTAACTGAATCAGTTCAGTGAGTTTTGAAAAATGTTGTGTAAACACTACCACAAGGAAGATATAAAAGATCTTCATTCCCCCCATCAATTCCCTCATGCCTGTTTGTAGTCAATGCCCTCCTGCCACTTCCAGCCCCAAGTAACCAATGAATCTGCTTCCTTTCACTATAGTTTTGCCTCTTCTAGAATTTCCTGTAAGTTCAGTCACGTTGTGCATGATCCTTTGCATCTTTCTTTATGAGATTTATCTGGGTTGTCCACTCCTGTTGCTTGCTGAGTAGGATTCTGCAGGGGGGCATTTCACTGTGTGTTTACCATCCCCCAGTCGATGGGCATTTGGGCTGTTTCCGGGGCTTCACTGTTAGGAACAGACCTGCTGGGGACAAGTGTGTACGAGTCTGGAGTTGGCTGTGTAAATACCTTTTCTCTTGGAAAATATCTGCTAAGTAGGATTGCTGGGTTGTATGGCAACTGTTCTGTTGGACTTGATAAGAATCTAACAAACTCTTCTTGCAAAATGGTTGTGCCATTTTGCCTTCCCACCAACAAAGCATGAGAATCTGGAGGTTTCCCACACCCTCTCCAGCACAATGTTGATAGCTTTTACTTTGAGTCATGCTGCTGTGTGATGGGCATCTCATTTCCACTTTAATTTACATTCCCCTAGTAACTAATGATATGGAGTATCTTTTCATGGGCTTGTCTTTTTTTTTTTTTTTTTTTTACTTTTTCTCTGGTTAAGCATCTGTTCAAGTCTTTTTATTTTAAACTGATTTTTATTGGAGTAGAGTTGATTTACAATGTTTTGTTCGTTTCTGCTGTACAGCAAAGTGAGTCAGTTATACACATACATATATCTACTCTTTTTTTAGATTCTTTTCCCATATAGGTCATTACAGAGTATTGAGTACAGTTCCCTGTGCTATACAGTAGGTTCTCATTAGTTATTTTACATATGGTAGTGTGTATATGTCAGTCCTACGGTTTTCATCAGGTGTTTTGTCTTCTTTATACTGAGTTCTAAGAGCTCTTTATCCATTCTGCATACAGATCCTTTATCAGATTTAATGTTGTGCAGATATTTCCTCCGAGTCTGAGACTTGCCTTTTCATTTCCTTAAGTATCTTTCAAAGAGCAGATGTTTTTAATTTTGTAGAAGTCCCATGTTTTCAATTTTTCTTTCATGATTCACACTTTATGTGCCCTAGCTGAAAAAATTATTTGCCTAATCCAAGACCACAAAGATTTTCTAGTACGTTTTCTTCTAGGAGTTTTATAGCCTTAGCTCCTATATTTTGGGTTCATGACACATTTTGAGGTAATTTTTTCAGTATGAATTTTGACATTTTCCTTTGCTTTTTTTTAATTCTCTGGAACAATACATGTTGCACTGGGACTATTTGGTATTTGCAGCTTTGTTAGAATTTCTCTGTGAGACCATCTGGGCATGGAGAGTTTTACGGAACAGATCTGTAAAGCTTGATAACGTTCTCTCTTTCCTCTATGGTTGATTTGAGCTTCATGCCTCTTACCAGATCCCTTTGGGTAAAGGGTGATTTTCCTAGGAACTTGTCTATTTCATCTAGATTTTCAAAATTAGCTGCATAAAGTTATTCAGAGCAGCCTCTTATAATTTTTAAAGTTTCCTCTATTGTAATAGGTGTTTCCCAAAGAATTCTTCTTTTGTTTATTTGCGGTTTCTCTCTCTCTCTCTCTGTCTCTCTCTCTCTCTGTCTCTTTTTTTCTATTTTCTTTATTAGGTTGGCTAGTGGTTTGCCTATTTTGTTTATTTTTCAAAAGAACCAAGGTTTTGATTTATTACTTTATTCTTTTTCTCTTAGCTACTTGATTAATTTCTTCATCTTTGTGTGATTTTGGCTTTTGCGTTCCTATTCCTTTCCTAGCTTCCTGAGTTGGGAATTCACTTCCATTATTACTGATATGTGTTTAAAGCTATACATTTTCTTTTGATCACTATTTAAAATACTCTTCATAGATTCAGAAATGTCGTGTTTTTATTACCATGATTTTTAAGAAAGTCTGTAATTTTGGTTTGTAGTTAATCTTTTAGCCACAAGTGTTTAGTAGAGATATTTAAATGTCCTTATGCAAGAACCTTCAGAAACGTTGTCATTATTTTCTAGCTTTTTTTACATTGACCAGAGTGATTGTCACATGTCTACCATATGGAACACAAAGCTTTCTTTGTGAACAAACATATGATTAAATTTTGTGAATATTTCACATGCACTTAGGAAGTTGTGTTATGGAACCCACTTTCGGCTGCTGGCTGCTCCTAAGCCAATAATTCGAGAGGCAAGTGCCAGTAGAAAGGAAAGTTGCTTTAATCAGAAAAGCCACCAATCTGGGGAGAAGGTGGACTCGTGTCCAGAGACCAGCTCCAGAGATTCTGCTCAGCCATGGCAGTTTTTAATGGAAAAAAAAACCGGGGTGGGGGAAGGGGCGAAATCTCAGTGAATTATGGAGTCAGGAGGTTGGGATCTGCATCGTTCTCCATTGCGTGCAGACTGGATGACTCTTCAGATGTCATCTTTTTTTTTTTTTTTTTTG
>NW_006779682.1:95795-105645 GCF_000442215.2 Lipotes vexillifer
AGGGAAAGAATCAACAGGTCAGACACGGCATGGTGGGCATTGAGGAGAGCACACGTCAGGAGTTAGTTTCAATTGCTTAGTGATCTCATTCCTATAATTAGGTTCTTTGTAAGGTTAGAGGGGAACAGGAAAGGGGAAACAGGAAAGGGGCAAAAGAGCTGCTTAACAAATCTCCGCTTGTCAGACATCACTTCAGTTCTAAAAGGTTATGGGCAAAAGTCCGCCTTCTGTCACTTCGTCATGCTAAATAGCATATGCCGTATTCTCAGAGTGGGAGATGTCAACATGGGTCTGTAGCCTCTCTTGGCTGACAGTTTTAGTTGCCCTCTGCCCACGGGCAGAGCAAGCTACAATTATTTTGATGCCCACAAAAATATAGATTACTATGAGCAATCATATTAATCCCATTCTCTTGAGACCAGTTCTTGGAATTGTGCTAGCCACAGACTCAGTGCTGCTCAAGATGGAGCAGCTTATGTCATGGCTGCAGTCTGGTCATCATGCAGTTAGCTTTTCCTCTCCAGTGGCAGTTACAGTATCTGTAAAATCAATTCAGGAATGTGCATCAGACAGTGAGTCTGTGACTCTATTGACCTAATTATTAACTACTCGGTTTTGCACTTGGAGCGGGCAGGGGCTTCAGGGTTCTGCTTGGTTCCAGTTGTATTATCAAGCCTTAAGTTCGACATATGTATGTCCATAAGATCTACCTTATTGATTATATTGTTTGTCTATCTTTTCCTACTTATATTTTTGTTCACATGACATACCCAGAATGGTGTCCCCATCAACACAGCATGGTGTTCCCAACTCAACATCAGCTGTGTTTTTCTCTGTTTCTGCACCACCTATGCTTTCTGGTTAGTAAAGTAGAATACCTTTGCCCAGCCCCTTATTGGTACAAAGATATTTGTAACTGGTATACCTTCATTGTGAATTGTGGCTTATAAAGTGTCCCTTTGTTATGTATAAGTGCTTTGTCCTGAATTCTATTTCCACTGAGGTCAAGACACATCTCCTGCTTAATGTCACATCAGTTAAATCACTTCTGATCCTTAGTGTTTTCAAGTTTACATTTATTAGCAATATATTGACTAATTTTTAATCATAATGACAACTAGTTAAAAGCAAGAAGCAAGAGAATACTGGGCAAAAAATACAGGAAGCTAATGAGGAGAAAAATCATGAAAGTAAAATCATACTGAAAATTCATCTTCAGATCTTCAGCAGAGAAGTTATCTGATGAATTGATTTTAAAATCTCACAGAGAACATCAAATTTCTCCAGAAAGTAAAAATGTTAAGAAATAAACACAACTGTAATAGAAATGACTGCAGTTTTAAGGAAACACCTAAAAGAAAATATTTTTATATCAATTCACTTTATCCTACACCATACAAAGTTACTACGACTTATTTTTTTGTAATTCCTAGAAAAGCGTTTGAGGGTTTTTATGTTTTACTGTGAAAAGGGCACAGTGGAAAGGGCTGGGAAGCCCGGCTCCAGGGCCTGCCTCCACAATTCCTTATAACTCGGAACCTCAGAATCACCCCACGAGTTATTTATTAGCTACAGAATCTCTGAGTTTTTCTGCTTTATGGCTACATCATTCTGCAGAAGGTACCTTGGCGCAGTGAGTGTATTAAATTATGGTCCAAATGACCCTCATTAAGGCAGATAAACCCAGCACAGAGATCCTGCCTGCCTGCTCTCAGTTTGCTTTATTAGAGTCTATAAAAGTGGGATGATAAGCAAGCGCCCAGCTGGTGGTTCTCCAATCAGTTAATAGCCTTTGGGCACTTGCCTGGAGCTGTGCAATCTGCTGGACTGCTAACTGCTGACCGCAGGGTACAGCCCTCGCTTACAGGGCTCCTGATCCATGAGCTCCAGGCCAGGTCACCTCCTTCCTTCTCCTCCGTTAGCCATCCCACTTCCACACTCACCTACTGGGAGGACTCCCATCCCCCGCAGCTGGGGTGCCAAGGAATTGAGCAGACAGCAGCTTCCAGCTCTGGGAGAAGACCTGGCAGGGCAGGGGGTGCCAAGGGCCTGGTCCAGGACTGGACAGCTGCTCTGGGCACGAAACGGAGAGTGGGACCCAGTCCCTGAGGCCAAGTCAAGCTGAACTGAGTCTTGAGGGATGGAGAATGTTTGTAGGGTTTGCACCTCTAGATTGTCACAACTGCACTAACGCAGTCATCTTGTACAGGACTCCTGTAATGATGGCAACACCACCCGCGACCAGCACGGGAATGACGCTTCACCCATTAGATTATCCTGACATCACTGCTCCAGCCTCATACCCACCTCGGAAGGCGTCCTAGTTGCCCATCAGGAAACCACGGCTCAGGCATGCGGGGACACCCACGAAAGCTTGAATCCAGTTTTCCGTCTCTAGATCCCACAGGACCATCCTCTCTCAACCTTCCTGCACCACAGCAAAGATGACATCGTGGAGGGTCCAGGTCACGACCACTGTGCTTGGTCCTGGAGCTGCTGCCACGTGGACACCAAGTGCCAGGGACCCTTCTGCCCAGGGCTATCCAGGGTCTCTCACCACGTGTGCTCCAGGGTCAGGACTGTCTCACTCTGCCCTGATGCCCTGGAAAGAGGTGTGTCCTCGGTACATCTTCCTCACATTTAGGACAACACACCCCCATTGCCCCCTGCCTGGCAGAGCCTGATTCAGGGTATCCTATATCTTTCATATTGATATACCCTCTGTTAGGAAGAGTGATGTGCAGACGTCGGGGCCCCAATGCTCACATCTTTTCCTCCCACACGACTGCCTGTGTGTTTTGAATTTATTTTTGAAATCAGCATATTCACCCACTCAATCCTTCCTAATGTAACGAATATGAAAAAGAATGTATATATGTGTGTGTGTGTGTGTGTGTGTGTGTGTGTGTGTGTGTGTGTGTGTATGTGTGTATAGCTGAATCACTGTGCTGTGCAGTAGAACTTAACACAGCAGAGTAAATCAACTGTACTTAAATAAAATAAATTTTTTTAAAAAATGAGTAAGTTTGGGGAATGATAACAGCTTCCTCTTATGCAAATTGATGTCAGATTAATTTAATTATTCATGAGAGGCTATGTGTTATTCACCTCTATTCAGGTAGAATTAAAAGGTATATACATGATAGAAAACAAAGCACAAAGTTGGCTTTAGAAGTTTTTCAATTAATTTCAGGAGGAAAGAATTCTAAGGTGAAATTAAACTTTGAGACAATGTTACACCATTTCGATACACATACGACCATGTAAAACTAAAGAAATATGGATTACAGAAAAATAAATAAGTTGTTGTATTGTGTGTACTTTTAAAGATATAAGCTATTTGGAGTACAATGGAGTCTTTCATGTCACGTTAACCATTTACTTAGTAAAATACCCCCCAAAAATCTAAAACAAGTATTCCTAACGTTTGGAGCCGCTGGAGGGAAATAGCTGCAGCAGAAGGAATGCTGCATGGATTCCGTAATGAGGCATCTGAGTTTGAGTTCATGATGCTCTCTTCATGACCACAGCTTCCCTATCAACTGTGACCACATCATCCTCTCCCTTTGGAACCCCCCCCCCCGGGGATCTGGGCCAAAGGCTGTGCGCACAATGGATGTTTAGTAAATATTGACTGATTTTTCTTTGCTCAATAAGGTATCGGCCTGTAGGAGTTGAACAAATAGTAACGCTTTGGTAAAACCTCTCCAGACAGTCAAACACAAGCTATCATGTGAGTGCTGTGGATATGAATCATCTATTAATGAGACTTGGTTTTAGCTTATTTACATTTGATATGCGAAACAGGGCTATTCTGAGTCTTGAGAACATGTGAGCCCCTTTATAACTAAGAGCTACATGTAGGGAGGCTTCGGCGGTTGAGGTAGGCTCTGGCCTGTCGATGTTGCCATTCTTGATGGTCTCACACTTTGCTTTCAATTTCCTGGTGGACTGAATTCTTAATGAGGAGAATATATTATAGCCGGGGAAATGCATTCTCTGAAACATTGAAATGATGGTGAGTATGAAGGGTCAACCTGAGAGATATGCTTGCTTCAAACCCATGTGGCACCTTAGCACATACCAGCCAGAATCCCTGTGAGCAGCAGCCCTGGAGAGGTGGCCACTGTGAAGAATTCTCCATGCAGAGAAAGCTCCTTTCCCCCTGTATAGACAGCTTCGAGGGATCAGTCGGAGCTTCCAGTCTGGGTAACGGATACATTCTCTTTGCAGTTCTGATGGTCCAGTACGGCTTTGCTTTTGGCGACATGTTTCTCACTGGACAGATCTGCTCTCCGTATCTTCTGAATTCCCTACAAACTACTTTCTACGCAGCTGAGCCAACAATGGTCTGGGATGTGGCGGAAAGAGCCAGGGGTGAGATATGGCTGCAGTTTATGAGATGTAAGGTGCCTTCCATTCTGATCATTCTTGTCCTGAATTGTAGTGAAAAATCGAATAGGCCATTTGTTCACCTCTGCTGGAACCACTTGCTTTTTGAACAACTCAGTGGTCAAGTCAGAACCACAACCTCCAGTTTATTTTCTCTGACGAACTTTGAGGTGAAGGATAAGCTGGCACATGGTGTGAGGGTCACACTGAGAGCACATTTGATCCAGGGATTCTATACGATCCAGGGATTGTATAAAACATGGTCACCTACTGGACGCTTCCTTGGCGGGATGCTAAGTCACTCTCACGAGTGTTGTCCATCCTCACCCAGGGATGTAGCCGGGTCTTCATAACTGGTGAATTTGGCAAATCTACTAATATACAGAGAAAGTTGGGATTGCACTGCAGATGCCCAAGGACCTAGGAATTAAAATAAGAAAACTTGAAATGGCTTGAGACTTTTATTTACTCTTAAGCTGGATGCTGGGTAGGATTTCACTGGTTCCCTCCCTCATCCCTGGGCAGATAAATCTCTTTGGTATTGACCGGGCATCCAGGATGGGACGTTCAAATGGCTCCCAAACCGGGTCCCCAGGGTTCTGACCCCAAGTCTTAGTGCTGGCCTCTTCCAGGCCTGCCTCACTCTCAGCGCTTCCTCTCCCTGCTTCCCGAACGACCCTATTTATTTGGATATTTTTAATGAAAATTTTAAGCTGCCATATTTTAAGCCCTTTCCCTCAGATTAACAGTGTATAATGTTATGGGCATCTATATACGTGCTACCCAGATTTATCCACCTTGGACTTTGGTTCTATTTGCCTAGATACCTCTCATTTTATAAAAAGAAATAAAACAATAAAAGTGCCCCCTTAACCCATCCTTTTCCCCTCCCTCCCCAGAGTCAACTGTCATTCTAAAGTCAGTGTACATTATTCCCATCATATCCATAAACATTCTATAGTATTTGTTGTTGTTTTTAAAATAATCAGAAATGGTAGGGACTTACCCGGCGGTCCAGTGGTTAAAACTCCATGCTTCCACTGCAGGAGCATGGGTTCGATCCCTGGTGAGGGAACTAAGATCTCACATGTTGCACAGCACAGCCAAAAAAAAAAAAAAAAAAATAAAAAATGAAAACAAAAAACACATGTTGCACAGCACAGCCAAAAAAAAAAAAAAAAAAATCAAAAATGAAACCATAATATGCAGGCTTTTCATCTTACATTGTACCGTTAAAATTTGGAATTTATTTCTATTCATAAATAGGTCTGATTCATTTAATTTAACAAAGAATGCATTCCCCTATTGATAGGCAATTAGGTATATTATTCCCAGTTTCTTCCTTTCGGAACGATATGGACTTGTTCAGTTTCCTAGGTATTGCCCAAATGCTTGCCGGGGTGGATGTGTCAATTATGCCCTACCAACTTTAAGAGTTCCTAATTCTCTGCACCCTTATCAGCATTTGGTGATATGTCATTCTACTGTTAGTTTATTTGGTAATTATCAATTATGAGTGAGGTGGAGCCTCTTTCCACATCCTTATTGACTACATAGGTTTCCCTTCCCTTACACTTCCTATCTGTGTATTCTAAAAACCATGTTTGTCCTTTGTGACCTTAGTTTGTAGGAGTTCCTTGTGTATCCTTGATAGCAATCCTTTGTCAATTATGTGGGCTCCAAATATCTTCTACGAGTTCAAGACTTGACATTTTACTCATCCGTCACAAACTGATTAATATGTAGTCTTGATTTTAATTGAGTCATATTTACCAACTGTGCCCTCACAATTTGTGCTGTTTTAGAAAATCCTAAGAAAGCTTTGAAACAAAAATGTTATAGGATACAAAGTTAATATAAAAAGTCAATTGTAGTTTTATATATTAGCCACAGGCAATTGGAAATAAGATTACCTTCTGTGAATAAAGACAATTTTACTTTTCCTTTGTGATCTCTACTATTTTTTTACCTTGCCTTATTACTTTTTCTGGAACCACCATCATAATGTTAAAAGAAGTGGTGCAATTGAGAATTCTTGCTCTGGTCCCAATCTTAGAATGAGAATGTCCAGTATTTCACCTCAAGGTACGATGGTACATGTGGGGCTTCTTTTGCCGATACCCTTTATCAGCTTAAGAATGTTCCCTTGTATTCCTAGTTGCTGAAATTTCTATCATACATGGGTGTGAATTTTGTTGAACGCCTTTTATGCATTTATTAAAATGATTGCATGTTTTTATTTTCATTTTCCTATTAATGTGGTAAATTGCATTAATTATCTGATGTTAAACCTACCTTGTTTTCCTTAGATAAATCCACCTAAATCCTGATGTATCATTATTTTTGTATCCTGCTGGATTCAATTTACTAATATTTTGTTAGGTATTTTTGAATCTATATTCACAATGGTCTTTCATAATTCATAATGTATTTGTCAGGTTTGAGTATTAGGTTTATGCTGGCCCCATAAAATGAGTTGGGAGGTATTTCCTGCTTATCTTTTTTTTTCTAAGTTTGCATTAAGATTAGAGTTCTTTGTTTGATAGAATGCAATAGTGAAACCACCTTAGCCCGAAACTTTCTTTGTAGGAAGGTTTTTGATAGTAACTTCAAAAATTTTAATAGAAATAGGGATATTTAGATTTTTCTATTTATTCTTGTGCTCATCTAGGTAAATTTTGTTTTTCAAGGAATTTGTCCATTTCATCTAAGTTGTCAACTTTGTTGGTATTAATATTAATTAATATTACTCTGAATATTACCTATTTTTCCTTTTAATGTCTGTAGGAGTGTAGTAATAGCCCATCTTTCATTTCTGACGTTGTTAATTTGTGTTTTCTTTAATTTTTGTTTCTTCATCAGTCTAGTTAGAGGTTCATCATTTTGTTAATCTTTTCAAAGATCAAGGATTGGTAATTTTTTATCTTGTTCACTTTTTTCTATTTTACTTCTGTTAGATGTTTTGATAGTTTCCCACAGGTACTGAGGGCTTTGTGCATGTTTTAAACTTTTTTTCTTCTCTGTTCTTCAAATAGGATGATTTCCCTTGCTCTATCTTTAAGTTAACTGACCCCATCTCCATTTTGCTAAGTCCATCCAACGAGTTTTAATTTCACATATTGGAGTTTTCAGTTTTCGAATTGTTATTTGTCTATTTTATTACCGTTTTCTTTCCTTTTATTTCCTTCTTTCCTTTCTTTCTTTCTTCTATGATTTTCTATCTTTTCATACATTGTGAGCACATTTTTCTTTACTTCCTCAAGCATAGTTATGGTTGCTGTTTTAAAGTCTTTATCCTATTGTTGCAACACCTGGGTCACCTCCGTTTGTTTTTTCTCTTAAGAATGCATGACACTTTCCTGTTTCTTTGTCTTTTAGTAATTTTGGATTAAACACAGGACAATATATTGTTATGTTGTGGAGACTCTAGATTCTCTTACATTCCCCTGAAGAGTGTTATATTTGTTTGTTTGTTTGTTTTAACAAACCATCTACTTGGTTGGATTCATACTTCAAACTCTGCCTCTTGAGTGGCACTCAAACCTCAGTTCTTTTATTTTAGCTGGAGTCTGTCCTGCATACACATGGTTCAGAGGTCAGACCAAAATTTGGGAAGAGTTTTTACACAGAATTTGGGGTTCTCCCTGTGGCTCTCTCCTTTTTCGAATTTCCCCTTCACTTCCCAGCTGCTGGGCTTGTCTTGTTCTCTCTATGCTAGTTGCTTAGGCTAGAAAGACTGTAGATTTTCTGTTGGGGTTTTAGCCACCAATAGACAATATCAACCATGGCCTACCCTCAGGCAAAAATCCATAAAGATAGCAAATTCACTCCATTCCCTTCCTCCAAGTGTCAATGCCCCTCTAGGATCTTACAGGGCATTTTTGTTCTGTTTTCGCTTCGTTTTGCACTCCCCATTGCCTACAGGTCATTGTTTTTGTATATTTTTTGGAATTTTCATTATTATATTCAGGAGGGTTGAGTCTGGTGTGAGGTGGCTGGTCATCTATATTTTCTTTTTAAATTTTAAGGCTTACTTTCACTTTTGGGCCTTTAATTTATCTGGGAATGTGTTAATATGAGTTGTAAGTGGTGAATCTAAATTTACCTTTTTCTCAATATGAATAATTAAGAGATGCTTAGTGTTGTGATGCAGGGATCTAAATTTACCCTTTTCTAATATCAATAACTGATTGTCCTGATACCGTGTACTTAGTTGTCCTTTCTTCCTCCACTGATATGAAGTATTTTTCTGTTATTATCCAAGTTGCCTTATGTAAATGGATCTATTTCTAGGCTTTCTGTTCTGTTCCAGTTGTCTGTGACCCTATCACTGCACCAGATACCTTCTGATCCTTCTCTTGCTCTATTTACTACTTGTTTTTTAAAAGTTTCACTGGATATCTTTGGCCCTTTACCTTTCCGTATAAATACTAGGACCAATCTGTGGTGTTTCATAAAAATCTCCCTTTGGGATTTTGATAAAAAATGCATTGAGTATGTAGTTTAATTTTGAAAAAATGGCTACCTTGAAAATCTAGTCTCTTCAACAAATGGTGTTAGGAAGGATGGACAGCTACATATAAATCAATGAAATTAGGACACTCCCTCACACCATATACAAAAATAAACTCAAAATGGTTTAAAGACAAATGTAAGACATGGCACCATAAAACTCCTAGAAGAGAACATAGGCAAAACATTCTCAAACATAAATTGCAGCAATATTTTCTTGGGTCAGTCTCTCAAGGCAAAAGAAATAAAAGCAAAAATAAACAAACGAGACCTAATCAAACTCAAAATCTTTTGCACAGCAAAAGAAATCATCAACAACCAAAAAGACAACCTTCAGAAAGGGAGAAAATATTTGCGAATGATGTGACTGGCAAGGGGTTAATATCCAAAATATACAAACGGCTCATACAACTCAATACCAAAAACCAAACAACCCAATCAAAAAATGGACAGAGGACCTAAAGAGACATTTCTCCAAAGAAGACATACACATGTCCAACAGGCACATCAAAAGATGCTCAACATCACTAATTATTAGAGAAATGCAATCAAAACCACAGTGAGGTACCACCTCACACTGGTCAGAATGGCCATCATCCAAAAGTCTACAAATAACAAATGCTGGAGAGGGTGTGGAGAAAAGGGAACCCTCCTACACTTCTGGAGGGAATGTAAGTTGGAGCAGCCACTATGGAAAGCAGTATGGAGGCTCCTTAAAAAAATAAAAATAGAGCTACCATATGATCCAACAACCCCACTCCTGGGCAGATATCCAGAAAAGAAGAAAACTCTACCTCAAAAGATGCATGCATCCCAGTGTTCATAGCAGCACTATTCACAATAGCCAAGACATGGGAACAACCCAAGTGCCCATCAACGGATGAATGGGTAAAGAAGATGTGGTACATATATATATATACATACATATATATATATATATGTATAT
>NW_006779682.1:105655-106078 GCF_000442215.2 Lipotes vexillifer
ATATATATATATATATATATATAATGGAATATTAGCCATAAAAAAGAGTGACATATTGCCATTTGCAGCAACATGGATGGACCTAGAAATTGTCATACTAAGTGAAGTAAGTCAGACAGAGAAAGACATGTTATATGACATCACTTATACATGGAATCTAAAAAGTAATACAAATGATTCTAAACACAAAACAGAAAAAGACTCACAGACATAGAAAACAACCTTATGATTACCTAAGGGGAAAGGGGGTGTGGGAGGGATAAATTAGGAGTATGGGATTAGCAGATACAAACTACTATATATAAAATAAAAAACAAGGCCCTACTGTATAGCACATGGAACTATATTCAGTATCTTGTAATAACCTATAATGGAAAGTAATCTAAATCTAAATATATTTCTATTTATGTTTACATATATATA
>NW_006779682.1:106404-112066 GCF_000442215.2 Lipotes vexillifer
TCAATATTTTTTAATAACCTATAAGGGAAAAGAATCTGAAAAAGAATGTATATATATAAATGAATCACTATGTTGAAACCAACACAGCTGAAACTAACACAATATAGTAAATCAACTATATTTCAATGAAAAAAATACAAAAAAATGTGGTCTTCTTATCCATGAGTAGGCACCTCCCTACTTATTTAGTTCTTTCAGGTGCTTCAGTAAAGTACACAATTTGTTTGCTTACTTAGCCTTCTGTTGTGCTATGAAGTCCCTCATGAGAAGGAAATGTTCATTTATCTGATTTTGTTCTCTCTCACTAGAGTCTGTCACTGTGACCTGCCCATTAGAAGATCTCAAGAAACAAACTTAGAACTTCTGTCTTTGGGTTTTATATTCAGTCAAGAATAAATACAGTTATAATCTCTCTTCTTTCTCCCCTACCCCTAGTGTCATAGGATGTTGAGTGGAGGGTCAGCTGGGACATCCAGAAACAACAGATGTCATGTTTCAAAGTGAGATACAGACCATGGCATCTTAAAAGTAATTTGGACTGTTAGATGAGTCTTAAATTTTGTGCTGGTACCAAAGCTATAAAAGCTTCATGAGCAGAGAATTTTGGAGAAAATGACATGTGAGAACATTCAGAGAGAGCTGTTTAGGTGCAGCGAGTCCCTCCCACTCCCATCTTGCCCCAACAGGGAAGGAGGGTGGGTGTGCCTGCCCTTAATCTCAAGCCTGGTGGACAAGGCATAGGGGGACCACCGAGAGAGCTTGGTCCATGCCCGCCATAGTTGGGGGTGACAGAGGCTCATTTCTGACTCTTGAGAACTCTAATCTCAAGCAAGGAATAAGATGAACTGTTAGGATCTTCCTGCATCCCAGAGTTTGTTGGGGTGAAGGATGAATAAATGTTTCTACTTATGAACCAGAGACAGGCCATGGGGCTTAGGGGAACTCTGTGCATCCCCTCTAGGGCTTGTACAAGAAGTATGAACTCTTCTTTTTTTTTTAAAGTAATCTACCAATTTTTTTTTAAAATTTTTTAAATTAAAAAAATTTTTATTTTGGCCATGCTGCAGAGCAGGTGGGATCTTAGTTCCCCGACCAGGGATCAAACCCGGGCCCTGGTATATATCTGAATATATATAAGTACCTGAATATATATACAGATACACAGTCGTAAATCTACAATACAATTATCATGCGACCACTAATTCCTTTATAGCATCAAATGAAATCAAATTCAGAATTTTGAATTTAATTATAACATGGAGCTTAAAGCTTCAGTTCCTGACAACTAAATTTTGTGACTTTAGGGATCATGGGATCACCTGAGTTTTCATCCCAAAAGGAAAAGAATTGGTCCCCACTGAATGGGAAATGAAAACAAAGACACTTAATGATGCAATCCCACGGACCCTGTGTGGTTACTCCGCTCACTGACTACTGATTAGGGCCTGCAATGGCCTGAATGTTTGTGTCCCTCCCAAAGTCCTGTGTTGAAATCCTAATGCTCCATGTGATAGCCTTTGGGAGGTGATGAGGTCATGAGGGTGGAGCCCTCATGAATGGGATCAGTGGCCTTATAAATGAGGCTCCAGAGATCCCCAGCCCCTCCCGCCATGTGAAGTGCAGATGTCTCTGAGCAAGCAGGCCCATCTATGAACCAGGACAATGACCCTCCACAGAAGGCCTTGGTGCCATGATCCTGGGCTTCCAACCTCCAGAGCTGTGAGAAATACGTGTTGTTTATAAGCTGCTCAGTCTGTGGTGCTGTTACAGCAGCCTGAACACACTAAGACAGGGCTGGATATTAATACTCATACCCACGTGCACACTGCCTGCCCGTGCACAGGCATGCACATCAGAGCGTGACGGACCATGACGCACTCATGTTTGCACCCCTTGGCTTTGTGTCTGTTTCCAGAGCTTTAGAGAGCGCCTTGCCAGTGCCCCATCAAAGCCACACGCTGTTCAAATCAGACTCAGAAGTGACTGCCATCAGTGAGGGGCTGGTTGAGTGCCCTCTTGGTGGGTGGCCTGGGACCCCACACCTGCCGTCCTGGCATAATCGCTAATAGCACCCCATACTCTCTGAACATGTCCCAGTTTGGACGACTCACGACACGGTCACCTCCCTTTGGGCCTCCCCTGGCGTGGGCTGCTCCCTGCCCTGGCCCTTGAGGCCCTGATTGGGAAGTGAGACCCCTGCACTTCCCTGCTGGTCAGTGTGGTCCAGCCTCCTCAAGACAAGACAAGGAAATTGGAATAAAGGACCCGTGGGGATTATTTGGGTGACGTGTGGAAGCATGGGAAGGGATTCAACAAGCACGTGGTGATTGATTATAGCCTGTGATTCATAGGGGCCAACAATCACACGTGCACAGTGAGGACAAATGCAGGGGCCCGAGACAGGGGTGGAGTCACAGTCTGCACAGCAGGAGGGCCAGGGTCCCAGGCAGGGAGCACTGGGCACTGGGCACTGGGCAGACTTCATCCAGTTCACCAGGGGTGGGTCAGGGTGGGGAAGCCGAGGGTCTCTTTTCAAAACAACTGTCGAGATTTTTAGCTGTGTCCTCCCCTCCCTGCCCCTCACCCAAGAAAGTACAAGTTAAAATAGACCCTCAGAGCCGGGTGTCCCTTGGGGCGACCATAACAAAGTACCACAAACTGGGTGGTTTAAACCACAGAAATCCCTTCTCTCACAGTCTGGAGGCTGGAAGTGTCGGCGGGCTGGGCTCCCTCTGAGGGCTCGCCCCCATCTCCGGGCTCCTTGGGTCCACGTTCCTTGTATCTTACCTGCATCTCCCGGTCTCGGTCCCTGAAGTCAAGGGCATCTCCCTGCCTGTCCATGTTCACATCGTCTCGTATCTGTGTGTCTGTCTCTGCGTCTCCTCCCCTCTTACAAGGACACCAGTCAGATGGGACCAGGGACCCACCCAACTCCAGCCTGACCTCGTCTTAGCTGAAACACTTACACCTGCAACAACTCTTCCAGATAAAGCCACGCTCTGAGTTTCCAGGAAGGACGCGAATCTGGGGAGGACGCGAATCTGGGGAGGACGCGAATCTGGGGAGGACGCGAATCTGGGGAGGACACTCCTGTACACCCAGCACACCTGCAAGTCGGTCAGTGGCAGCGGCTTGACTCGCAGGGAAGAAGAGTGCGCGGTGCCTTTTATCCAACTTGGCTGTGGCGGGAGGATGGGGCGCCCGGGGTCTCCTGCTGCTGCTGGGCTTTTGTCCTGCCCCGCCTGTACCGGGGACTCTCAGGGACCACCTCTGTCTTCCATGGCTGTCCTCCTGGGACACAGCACAGGGCCAGGGGCTGGCGCTCGTCAGCCCCAAGTGGAGGCACACCCAGGTGCTGCCTCACCAGCTGCCAGGCCTCAGCTTCCTGCTGGAGCCCGTACAGCTGCAGAGAAAGGCCGTCTGGGTCCAAAAGGCAGGACTGTCCATGAGGGGCCTGGTGCCCCCCGGCCGGGCACATCCGCTCCCGGCTCTCAGCTCTGTTTACTTCTGACTTATCTCTGTTCCTTTGGGTGCCCTGGTCATCAGCTGATTTGTTCTTGGGAGCCATCCCTTGGTGTCACAGCACCTGGGGCTGACGCAATAGCTCCAAACCCAAAGGAGCCCTAGACATAGAGGTCACTGTGGCAGCATCACCTGATATGTACCTTGAGCTGGACGCTGCTTTCCCTGAAACCCCCAGTGGCTGTCACATGCCCCTGTATGTGGTATGATGGGTGCTGGCCCAGGACTGGGGGCAAGAGATCCAGGGTCCATGAGGGGCGTATTCGGGCCCATAACTTCCGTCCGGACTCAGGGCCCACTGTCCTCTACCCTTCCCCCCACAGCTGGTGCGCGATACATGTGCACGACTCTGAGCCCTCCACTTGTCCTCGGTGTAAACCAGGAGCCTCCCTGAATCGGTCCATGGTTGCATTCCCAAAGCATCCACACTCAGGTCCAGCTCCTCAGGAAGGGTTGGGCTGGAGGGAACTCTGTACGGAACACAGAGGGCAGGGCCACACCCAAGGCAGCTGCAGAGCTATGCGACAGCTGGTCGGCAGGAAGCTCCCTTGGGAGGTCTGTGGCCCCAGGGCTACCTTAGGTGTGTCGAACAATGTGACTTTGTACCTTCCATCTCTGTGTGGCTCTCTGCCGGCTTGAGTAACCAAGAGGGACAATATTAGAAAGCTGAGAGGTGACATGGAGTGTATAGCCCTGACTGTATTTTCTCTGAGGTGGTGAGTTCGCAGTGACTGCCTGGAACGCGCTTCTGACCTTCACCCATCTGTGAACTCCTACTCATCCCTCAAGACCCAGTGCAGATTTCACCCGGGATGAGAAGCCTGCTGGGCAGCATTCTGCCAGGTCCTGTGGCATCATACCACAGTTCACACTTCAAGGCTGGTTCGCCCTCACAGGGCTGTGGGCTCCGAGGGCAGGACTCTGCCTGGTGTCCTTAGGGCCCTACATTACAGGCCAAGTACCAGGCCTGTGATCACGCTCGGTCCATGCTTGTTGTATACGTGCCAGGGGCCATGCATCCTGCAGGTGGGAGGTTGCAACCCCAGCACTTGGCGCCAGACAGCCTGCTTCTCGGCACTTGCCTTCCCTGGGCACCAGCATACAAAGACCAGGGAGGGAGGGATGCAGGGTAGGCTCCCAGGACGGCCCAGGCAGCTCTTCACCCTGGTCTCTGGGAGCGCTGGGCGAGCCATCTGTCAAGGCTGGGCCAAGACAGGTGACCCTGGGGCCTGCCACTCTGGCACTGGTATTACTTCATTCCCGGAACTTGAACTCCCCCGGGGGAACGTGGATGGCTATGGGCCTGTGCACTCTGGAGGGCAGGATGGGCTCTCTGCCCCCATCTTCTGCCCCTGGTGGACAGCCCAGAGTCCCCAGAGCAGAACAAAGAGCACACACGCGGCTGAACTTCCCCCAGCAACATGTGCTCAGTTCTCGAGGCCCCGAGGCCGGCCTCACCCCCTTCCCCCTAAGAAGCCTGTGCTCCGTCCCCCCCCACCCCCCTTTCCCACAGCTGCCGCCTCTATCAAGACCTGGAGTCTGCGAGGCTGGACCCTCTGCCGCTGTAGCTGCTGCACCGCAGCTGGCAGGTGATCAGGTGTGACCCCAGCACCTGGTTCGGGCTCACCAGCTCAGGCAAACCTGCAGATGAGGCTGTGTGTGACAGGCAAGGAAGCTGGGGCACCGGCGGGAAGTGAAGCGCCCAAGGTCATGCAGCCCCGGACTTGGGACCAGGTCTCGAGGCTTCATCACTGTAACAGTGACCCCCATCTCCCTGTGAGGGGGTCTTTTAGGATGGGGATCTGCCCCCTTGTTATTCCTTCCTCAGCCCCAAGCCCCAGGCTCCTGCAGCGGGGTCTCCATCCACATCCACCGAGTGAAACTGAAGCAGACCGTCAGGCAGTGGCTTGCGCTGGCTGCCAGGAGAACTCAGTGGTCTCCGAGTCACCTGCCCGGGTAGGCAGGGCCCAGGGGTCCACGCTGGTCCGACCCTCCAGGTGATTCCAAGGGCAGCCAGGCGGGCTCCCTGCCAGGGCAGCCTTCAAATAACTGCTCCTTCTAAGCCCATTTCTGGGGGTCTGTGCTTGCCTGAAACCTGGTCCAACCCCAGCCTGGCCTGGCCTGGGGTACTATGAGGTGG
>NW_006779682.1:112103-121364 GCF_000442215.2 Lipotes vexillifer
GGGGTGGGAGGGCAGGGGCTGTGGCAGCAGTCTGGCCAGAAGAGGCTCCCAGGAATTTCCCCTGCGAAGACATAACAATCATGCCATCTGTTAGCTGGGGCGACTCTCTCCCTCTGGAAACAGAGCGAGTGGCGTGAAAACGATGCAGAATCTGCTCTGTCTCCAAGCCTTGGAGCGGGGAGCAAACCAGATGCGGGTGTCACCGCATGTGGATTCCCCCAGGGCTCACTGGGTAGGTAGCAGGGCTGGGCCAGGGGAGTCGCGAGGAGGGACAGAGTCCCCGTTCCCAGTGCACGCAGAGTCTGGCCCTATTGGTCGCTCAGGGGAGGACAGCTCTGAGGAGGAACCCCTGGGTGGTTTGGGGACCCCCTCCAACACTGTAACCCCGCCTGGGGATCAAAGTGTGGCCAGCAAGTGGGTCCGCCCTGGGATGGTGTACAAGACCTACTCCACGGTTCCTGGGTCAGAGCTGAACAGAGAGAAGAATAGCCCAGCCAGGAAGGAAGCCTGAAGGACACACGATAACTGGACATCAGGTGCGCCCTCTCTCCCCAGTCAGCCAGCTGCAGGGCGGGGCGGGCACCCTGAATGGAGAGTGGAGACCGCAGGGTCCCACAGAGGCAGGTCGAATCCCAGCTCCGCCGGGTCCCCTAGGTAACCTTTGACAGCCATCCTGTAACAGAGAAGAACAAACCTGACTCCATGTGGGATCTGTCCCCTCAGCTCTAACCTTTGTGCTCTGTGCTTAGTCATGTTGCCTCTTGACCTGGGTACCGGAATGTCACCTATAGCCTGAAATATACATAACGGCCCTTTCTCAAGGCTCTGACTCCCAGGCTTGACCTTTAAAGGTAAAACCCTTTTCGTTCACATAGGGATAAAAATTTGCACAATAGAGAATAATCCTTGTCTTGTTGGAAGTTTACAGGAACGCGGTGACTAGACCTACGTGGAAGGCTGCAAGAACGAAGGTCTGGGTCTGGCGGCACTAAGAAGTTTCAGGCAACCAGCCACGCCCCCTCCCCTTTTAGAATAAAAGAAGCCTGAATTCTAACTCGGGTAAGATGCTTCTTTGGGACACGAGTCCACCATCTTCTCGGACTCCCAGCTTTCCCAATAAAGCCGCTATTCCTGCCCCAACCTGTCTCTCGATTTATTGGCCTTTTGTGTGGCCAGCAGTATGAGCTTGGATTCAGTAACAACATTTTGAGCCTTGGTTTGTTCCTCCAGAAAATGGGTAAAATTATACCCGTCTCATTTAGGTATGCTGTTATAAAATAATTTCCAAGATATAGCCTTCACTTAAAAAAAAAAAAAAAGCCAGCTGGGCAAGGTGTAAATTCGCCTTTGTGTTAAAAATGTGCTTAAATGTATAGAGAACATTCTGGAAAACACCTAAGAACGTGTTAAACATGGACAGCACCACACAAAAGGGGGAGAGTCTTCTGTGCTGTCTGATTTTAAAAACCTACTGCAGGGACTTCCCTGGCGGTCCAGTGGTTAGGACATCGCCTTCCAATGCAGAGGGTGCGGGCTCGATCCCTGGTCGGGGAGCTAAGATCCCACATGCCTCCTGGCCAAAAAACCAAAACATAAAACAGAGGCACTATGGTAACAAATTCAATAAAGACTTAAAAAAAAAAATGGTCCACGGCAAGAAAATATTAAAAAAAATAAAAACCAGCTGCAGGTATTATATTTCTATGAAAATGTATTGAATAAGTTTATTTAATACGTTTGTTAACGTGTAGCTGATGATAAAAACAATTTTTTTTGCTGGAGAAAAGCGAAAAAGAAAGAACAGGGACTTCTACCTTTCAAGAGTTGTGAAATCTGCACGCACCACATCCCGCACTTGCGCCGTCACCTGTCTTTTCAAGTACCCGAGGCTGGTCTGCGAGTAAGCGGCCTGGGAGCTCTTGTCGCTGAGCAGGAACCCTGGTGGGCTGCTGCTGGGCAGGTTGCAGGATTGATGCCCGGGCCTGTTGACCCTGCCCTCCAGCCCCACGCTGAGCCTTTATCCTTTTCTCCCAGCCAGGCTAACACAGGCATCAACACGGCCCTGCTCCCCGACAGAGAGGTATTCACAGGCAACTGGAATCTGCTACCACCACTGGCTTACTACCAGGAAGGTGGGGTCGGAAGCAGCCTCTCCCCTTTGGCATGGACAACGCTCTGGGGGCTGTACCATCCTGTGCAGGGGAGAAGCAGGTGGGGTTGGACCTAGAGGGAAGGGCTCCCCAGACCACCACTGGCTACTACCAGGAAGGTGGGGTCGGAAGCAGCCTCTCCCCTTTGGCATGGACAACGCTCTGGGGGCTGTACCATCCTGTGCAGGGGAGAAGCAGGTGGGGTTGGACCTAGAGGGAAGGGCTCCCCAGACAAACAGAATCCGGAGTGCCTGTGTAAACACAGGGGTATAAAAAATGAGTCTTCTCGGCAGATGTGGCATGTCCTCTGAGCCGACGGGTCCCCAGAGCCCGCCCGTGACCATGGAGGCCAGAACGTGCTGGCTGCTGGTGTTGGTCCTGGCCTTGGTGTCCTCCAGCTCGACTGGGCAGTATGTGGGCCTGTGTGAGTACCGCTCTGACCTCCTTAAGGACGAGGGGCCAGGTGGTGGGGTGGGAGCACATGGCAAGGGGACAGGACGTTGGAGAGCCAGGCTGGGGGCTCCCTGTGGCTTGAGGAGAGTGACCAGGCCCCTTAATAATTTAATAACTGCCACTTACCAGACACACACATTTTCTCTCAACAGCTCTACATATTGGGTCTTTCTGTCCCTATTTTACAGACAAGGAAACTGAGGCTCAGAAAGTTTATGACTGACCCTCTCGGGCAGTGTGGAAATCAGGATTGGAACCCAGGTCCACCTGGCTGGCAGCCAACACCGAAGCCCACTATCCCACTGCCTTCCTTGCTGGAGATTTCCGAATTACAATATAGGTCTTTGTGCATTATTCTGGCACATTCGCAAAGCAAAAAGAAAAGACAAATAAAAACGGTCACATTTTCAATACCTACAAACAAAGTTTTCATTTAGCCATTGCACTGCAGTTACAGTGGAATGTGGCTGCTCCATTAACCAGAGTGTGAAGAAATTAGGGTGTGGCAGTTATCTGCTGAGAGGTCTCAAACTTGTCACCCATCAGAATCACCTGGAAGATTTTAAAGCTCTTAAAGCCCGGGATATGCCAACTATATCAGAGAGTCTCAGGGTGGGAGGAGGTATCAATGGTTTTTCAAGACCCCCGGCTGATCCCAATGTGAGCAAAGTTTGGGAACCAGTGGAATAAGGAATGAATTGGCAGCCATAGGAGAGGATTCGAGATTTCACGCGATTTCTATTTTCCTAAGGAAAAATCCAGTTTAAGAAATGAGGCAAAGTGGACTTTTGCTGAACTTCAGACATAAAGACTCACTTGGAAAATGAATATTAGAGGCCCAAGGATGTACAGGGAAGGCTTGACAGGGGGGTAGGGAGATACAGAAAAGAAGCAGAAAATAGCACACATTGTGATTTTTCTCTTTTGAATGCCCGCGTTCTATTATACGCTCCTTTTGTTTTGAGGGGGAGATTTTGTTGATAAGACAATGAAGGGGAACATTGTTTCCGGTTCGGGGGCCCTGGATTCCCATGGGTACCTGCCAGCTGGAAGGAATCCAGGCCCTATTGACTTCCTGGCAAGGTGCTAGGAGCACCCAAGTGAGAGACACCAGGCAGCCAGCCAGATCTCCTACAGAACGTTTCTCTTTAAACATTTACGGGGAGAGTGTCCTCGACAAGCAGACATGCACAGGTTATGGAAGGGGTGAGATCGCAGCCTTTGAACTCAGGAGCTGGCGAGGAGGGTGCAGACCTGCAAAGTGCAGCCGGTAGACCAACCCCAAGCCAGCAAGGGCTCTGACTGGGCTTTGTTTGGGACAGCGCCGAACCAGTGCATGGTCCCAGCCAAGGACAGGGTGGACTGCGCCTACCCCAATGTCACCCCCGAGCAGTGCAACAACCGGGGCTGCTGCTTCGACTCCAGCATCCCCGGGGTGCCCTGGTGCTTCAAGCCCCTGCAGGAAGCAGGTGAGTCAGCCCCACGTGCACGGGGGAGCTTTCCGGGCTCCCAGGAAGCCACACACACCTGAGCCCTGGGTGGGAAGCCCCGCACCACGGCTATCAGTTGGCCGAGGAGGTCTGTGCAAACTCTAATCATTTCAGAAAGGTGTCCAAAGTCGAGGCCCTATGGAGAGGGAGCTAGTTTGGAGAGAAATGGACAAACGTAGGTTTGGAAAGCTGGACGGATTTCAAGGTCATTTTCAGCACACGACCCCTGCAGAGTCTCTGTCTTTTGCGACTGGCGACATGCTCTCAGCTGGACTGGAGTCCTGGCACCTCTCCCCACCCTGCCATCCCCCACCCTGCCCCCAGCACGAGGTGCTCACCCCTCCATCGCTGGAGCAGTGGGGTGCAGGGAAGTCCCTGGGGAACCGTGTGTCAGGAGCAGACTGTGCACAGGTGATTTGCCTCCATGCCCCACCCATCACATGTGCGGTGTGGAGGTGGCCGTGAGCCATCTGGCAGCCACGAGCCATCTGGCAGCCCTGGTGCCAGATCACCGTCTATGATGAACGTAGCTACCTAAGGCCCCTTCCTGGAAAGAGCACCCGGGGGGCCACTCTTGCCCTTCGTCCCCAGGTAACGACAAAGGCGGCCGCATCTCAGCCTGATGACAGCTCCCTAATCAGCACGGGGCCCCTTCCCACTGTCCAGGGCCTCCTCCCCTTCCCAGCAAAGCCGGGCAGAGGTCCAGATAAGGCTCTGGGCCCAGGAAGAAGAGTCACCCCTGTGCTGGCCGTCCTCGCTCTGCTGGCTCCTCGGCCTGCGACGACACTTCTTTGAACTCTGGCAGTGGCCCTGCCTGGGCCCGTCTCCGGTGCCGTCTGTCCCGACAACCTGGGTCCCCGTGGGGCATGTGGCTATTCTCCCACGAGGGTCGGGGGGAAACTCAACCCTTCCCCAGGGACTTGGTGTGGAAAGCAGCAAATGGCACTGACCTCGGAGCCTGTCCGGACCTGGAGAAGCAGGGCAGCGGGTGGGCAGGCACGAGATGGCTCAGGGTAACGCATATCTGTACTTTGTTTCCAGAATGCACCTTCTGAAGCCATGCTGCTGCCCGACAGCTTGGGAGGGGGACTCTGCCTGGTGCTAGCACCTCTCCTTTTCTATCACCTGCTCCCGGCAAGCGCTGCCCCTAATGTGTGAGGCCTGATGTCTTAAAGAATAAAGCTCCCGTACTCAGCATGAGGACACGACTTCATTCCTGAGACTTTCCGCTGTTGTGTTTTACTTATACCGAGTCACGCTCTCCCTTCTCAGCATTTCACAGACGGGAGCGGCGGAGGGTGTCTTAGCATCTCCCAGCGGAGGGTCTCCCCCAAGCCTGGTGAGGAGGGAAGGGTCCAAAATTAGCTCCCTAGTTGTGACGGTGCAGCAAACCTCACATCTAGTGCTGACCTGACAGGGAGGGCAAGCCACCTTCTAAGTGTCCCTTGAGAAACACCGTTTCAAATGTAAGTTCCAAAAAAAAAAAAAAAAAGGTTATTAATGTCTTTCCTGGCGAAGAGAAAGCCAATAAAACCATCTTACCAATTGGCACTTTTTGGTATTTCTTTGTAAGTCAAGTTTACCATCTGTGACAGCTTGGGTGGCCTTCTTTTGCTTTTTTCCTCTGAAAATGGATGCAGCTTTGTGGATAAATGAACAAATGTCACCAAGCACACTCATGAAGTCTTAGTAACCCCGAGATGGAGAGTTGTCCCCTCCCTCACTCTTGGGGACACGCAGCTCTCCATGGACACCGGGAGGGTTTCCAGCCATCCAAGCAGAGTGTCCTGCTCTCCTTCTGCTGGCAGGACTCTGTTAAGGTTGCACAGACGATTCTACTGATTGATTGTACCGCAGGGCTTGTTTACGCCGCATGGGGCAGCCAGAAAGCAGCGCAGCCTCCGGATAGGGGGTTTCTGGGCCTGAGCCATCCTTCCCGCTGGAAAGGAGACACTGGCTCCTTTTCGAAACAAAAGGCTTTGTTTTTAAGCTTGCACTTTGGGCCAGGTCTCTCGAGTGAGATCCTATGAACACCCTAGAAGTGAGATAGTATTCCCTTTGTTGTAGGATAAGTAACTCATCCCAAAGCCCCCGCTGAGGGGGCAGCACCCCAGAGCCCACCCAGGGGAGGCCTGTTACACTGCGATTTGTCACGTGAGGTCTGGTTGGAGGAGATAGAGCCCCTCTGAGGTGCACGTGATTCCCCACGAGCGAGACACCCCGCCCGCTCCCTGAGCGCTCTCACGCCCTCCACCCTGCGAGAGGGACTCCATCCCTTCCTTCCTCCCTGACGGCCGAGTCCGTAGCTCTTTGCAGCGTCTGTCCTCACCCACTCCACTTGTCCGTGGAGTCCCACCAGCGCCTTCCCCCACCCGCAGGTCCCCGCTCGCCCTCCACCCCCAGGAGGACCGGGCATTCAATGCACAGCCCCGTGGGGTGAGGAGGGAGCAGAGGCTGGGGACCACCCTCCACCCCAGAGGCCCCAGCATCCCAGGCCCCTGCACCCGCCCTTCTGGATGGAGCTCGAGGCCCGGGGAGCTGCTATCTCCCCTCACAGACCCTGCTGCCACCACCCACCGTAGCTTCCGTGGTCAGATCTGAACCACTGCTTCTGTGTCAAGGCCACCGACACCATCAGGGGAGACGGTGCTCACCCCTCACCCCCAGGCCCCAGACGGCGGCTTCTGTTCCCTTGCTGGCTGTTCAGGGCCCCGTCTTGAGAGTGTGCTTTCCCTGGGGACTTGGGAAGACCCCCGGGCCAGACTCAAGACACTGGAGCGACCTTCATCCCTGCTCAGCAGCATCATCCACAGGTGGGGGGATGGGGAGATGGGCCTTCATCTTCCCCTCCTGGGGCACACACGTCTCTCCCCAACCTTTGCTCCATTGTTTGTGCAGGGGGCAGAGGGTGTCATTGCACAAGCCGGGCCCCGTGTGCCCTGGGGTCCCGGTGAACGTGAATACGGAGCGGCACACCCTCCTTTAGTGCCCACTGCTGCAGCCCTGCGGGGTTTTACACATTTGACTTCCTTTAATTCCCATAGCAGCTCCGCAAAGTACTGATGATTATCTCCATTTTTGCAAGTGAACAAGCAGAGGCCCAGAGAGGTTAGGTCAGGACCCCAGGGTCACACGCAGTGCAGGGAGATCTGGTTCCAGTGTCCGAAGACACTCTCCCACCCCAGCAGCTCTGAGCTCTCACAGTACAGGGGGCTCCTTTCTCCGTTCCCAGCCTGGATGCCGGACGGGGCAGCCTCCGGGTGGGAGGCAGGGGAAGATGTGCGGATGTGGCGGGGCAGCTTCAGTGTCCTCAGGTCAGTGAGGACACCGGTCTGCTGTGTGTCCTGCCAAAGAGAGCTGGAAGCAGCCCCGCTGAATCCGCAGGTTCCAGAAGGGTCTGGGAGGGTGTCCCATCGGGACCCCACCTCGGTGCGCGCCAGCCCAGGGCTGGGGGGGGGGGCACTTGCGGAGGTCCACACCACCCTGCCCAGCATGGAAGCCCGGACCCCAGCAAGCCCCAGCTCGCTCAGCAGGGAACGGGATGGAATTTGCCCCAAAGTGCCTGGGTGGGGATTTTAAGTTCAGCAGTAGAGAAAACTCAAGTCACTGACATGCACATCACAAATGAATTTTGGGGTGAGGCTGAAACACATGTGTACCACATTTTGTGTGTCTGCCCTAATGGTGTGGCTGCCTCTCGTTTCACCCTTTGGGCAGACACACAAAGGGTCTGCGTGAAGCCCAGAGTCTCAGGGTGACATCTGGGGGGTGGAAGGAACTTGGAGAGATGCCGTTCCCGGGGGTGCTCTGTGTTGGGGGTAGGGTGGTTTCTGCCTTTATCTTTCCCCCAGGTATGGACACCTCACGGTGCAGCCAGCCGGGAGTCCCTGGCGGACACCCAGAGGCATCTGTAAAGATAATCAAAGCTAATGAGATGATCAAGCACTTGGCATGCGTCAGACACCCATCAGGTGCTTGAGATCTGCTAACTCCTAGAAAGCCCACGCGGTGAGGGGTACCACCATCCCCATTTTCGTTTTCGGAAGAGGAAACTCTCCACGGAGCCCTACAGTAACTTGGTCAGGGAGTGGCACCCAGAGGCAGCCTGTGAGGACAGGCTAACAGCAGGAGACGGGGAGGGTTCAGAGCCCTTTTAGAAGGTTGTGGCTGAATCATAGCTCCTCCCACTGGTCATTCCCATCTAATTCAGTTTGTAAGTCACAATAGATTGGGGATAAGGAAACTAAATAGTTAATATGTTTCCAACCTTGTGTAAAGGTCCATAATAACTGGCTAGGTTTAAAAAGGAAACGCTGAAATGTTGATAAACTAGAATAATTATTCTAATTATTGGCTTGCCAGGAGCCAGCAGATGATCCCACTAAGCCCTCTTCTGTCCTTGCGTTCGCTGTGACTCGATGGGGGTCTCTCAGGGGTGGGCGGTCTCTCTCGGGAATTTTAAACAACCTTCTTGGCTCCGGACACTGGATGTCAATTAAGTACCCAGAGAGTGCCAACCGATTTTAAAATTCTGGGATAAGATGTACTACAGTGTGGACGGGAAACGTTTTTTTCTTTCATCCAGAGTGCGGTGAGTAACTTGATATTTACTGCTACTTTGCCAATGAGGACATTGGGACAAAATCGCTCCAGGACACAGCCTTGCTAAGACTCAAACCCGGGATGGGCTGTGGCCACTTTTGCTGGGCTGCGTCTAATATGGTCATCATCGGTGGACTTCAGCCCCCCTGAAGGCACTTAGCTGACACTGACTGCCCACGGCCCACGTGGCCTTTTCACCACCCTTACACCTCCCCACCTCCTGGTGAGTGCGCCTCTAAAATTTGAATCCACAAGTGGCTCAGGATGAATTCAAATGATCAGTTGAGTTTCACAGGATCCAGGGATCACTTTGATATCAAGTACCTTCCTCACTGACTAATGGTGCATATTTGTAGAACCTTCCAGAAACCATGGGATGAGAGCTTTGACTTGCCAAGGAGAAGTCAGAACCCCACAGCTGCTGGTGGAAAAGGAAGATAACACCAGGCTTCCCCCCCACCAGCCCCCAACACACAGCGTGGCCACTAAGCCTACTGATAACTTCTTGTGGTGTTTATATGCTTCCCCCCTCCTCTTGTGTCAGTATGGTTGGTCCATAAGAGCGT
>NW_006779682.1:121383-144962 GCF_000442215.2 Lipotes vexillifer
GAGCGTCGCTTCAGCGTTTATTTGGCAATGGTTCCCTCTGCACTGTTCCAGAATATGTCAAAAGTTCGCTGGCATTCGTCATGCTATTCCAAGAATTCTTGAACATTCAGTGGCACGGAGGGGAGGGATTTAGCTTCAAGCTCAGACACCTGCACAGGGTCAGATGCTCAGCAGACTCATGGTCGGGGGGGACCCTGTGAGGGAGAAAAGCGGGTGGTGCAGGAGGTCTCAGATCTCACTGCGGATCTGACACCACTGAATGGAGCGGGGAAGGAAGGGCTGGGTGGGCAGGGCCTCAGGCCACAGCCAACTTAGACAAGGTCTCCAACAGGTGGATGGACGGTCCCTAAACCAAGGTGCCCCGTAGGGGAATCCTGTTTGGGGCAGGAATGGCCTGGTTGGGAGAGGCCAGGGGGAAGCGTGCTGGTGTAGGTGACATGGGACTGGAGGCAGAATGTGGGTGCTGGATGGGGCTGCGTTGAAAGCACCGTGAGAGTGGGGGGCACCCGTGGGGCCTGCAGTTCCACCTCCAGTGGGAAACCTTCTCTTCGTTGTGCCTGTTTCACATTTTGGATTTCCTTCCACTTGAGTTTCCAGAAAACCTTCTGTGGTTTAAACGGTAGGTTGTAAGGATATAAGCATAAGGATGTTTTCCAAATTTTCAGACTTACTGATGCACGGCTGTTATGGTAGAAACCACCAGAGCAGGGATCAGGAGGGACATGGCTTTATGGATTCTGGAACATTCTGATGAAGGCATGAGTGCTGCACCTTCTGGTCCAGGGTGCTGTTGGCAATCTGGGGTGAGGGGCGAGAAGCGTGGCAATGAGGAGTGTCTTTCTGGGTGGGATGAGGGGCTGGGTGATAACCTGCCATCTGGTTACCTGGAGGGGTTGGGCTTGGGACAGGATGGTTTGGGGGTGAGATTACTAACTTTTGTATTATTTGTTCAAAGAAGTGTGCAGGGTATTTGTAAATTAAAATTTCTAATAAAGATCATTTGGGAAGGAGTGGGGAAGGAGTGGGGATTTTGGTGCGGAAGGTGGCAGGTGGTTCAGGAGCACAAGACAGCATCCAGGGACAGAGAAGCCTGGGCAGGGAGAAGGAACGGAGGCGCCAGGTCCTCAGTGTGGTTTCTCTCTCTGTCCCGTCCCTGCACGCACACCTTCCTCCACACCGACAAAGGTAACCTAGTCCAACCCCATTACGGCCACACCCGGGTGATTAATCCCAGAGTGACGCCTGAACTCCAGTGCTGACCCATATGGGGCCCTAACAGCACAAAGACCCCCAAAGCTGACTCCTGGGGATGTTCACCCATCACCCTACCCTAAGCAAAGCGTCTGGGAGAAATTTCCCCTGGGTGTGGGGGACGGACTCCCCCAGGCCACTTCCTGTGACCCGACAGATTCTTTGCTGTCAGTTTCTCAGTGTCTTCTCCCAAACGAGGGAGTGCAAAGAAGGGGCCAGAGCGCCGGTTCCCTGGCTACTGTCACCGTCTGGATTCTGCCTCCACCACTTGCCTCGGGCCACTTGTCTAATCTCTCTGAGTCTCAGTTCTCTGGCCTGTGAAATGGGCTGGCAGTGACACGCTGGCCCCAAGGATGGCAGTGAAATGAGACCACATATAAAAGGCACCTGACCCTATGCTACCACATCACCTAACAAGTGGGGCTTGCACGTCACCACCATCACTCTTATTTTTCTTCCCAATTTCATCCAAAGCCATTATAACTCCTACCAGAGGAACTTTTTCATTAAAAGAGAGGGCAATGCAAGAATGAGAAAATTCCCCACAAGATCCACCAGACCCCAGGCCCAATTCTCCTGGCTGGTCTGCAGGCTGCTGTTGTTAAAAGCAAAACAGAGAAAGAAACAGAAATCTGAAAAGATCGATGCTTTACTTTGATTTATGTCACATTTTCATAAATTGTATCTAATTTCAGAAAACAAAGTTCAAGTCTGCAAAAAATGCACGTACAAATTTTCTAAGAAGATCTCTGCAGAGATATACAAAGCAGGACCACAGTCTATAGAGTCAGAAAGCTCACATCTTAGGGTCTGCTTGGGTCTATGTTCCAATAGACCCAAGGGAAACAGTCAAGGAGACAAGTACCCAAGGGAGCCGCTGTTATTATACACACACACACACACACACACACACACACACACACACACATGCACGTATGTATAGATGTTCTCATCTGGGACAGTGCACACTTCTCCCAGCGTGCAAGCACAGTATTTCCTAAAGTCATGTGGCTAAATCAATGTAAGGTTATCCACACAGCATTATAAAAACCAGATATTACATAATTACATATTAGATATACAGATATATGCACATGTTTACACGATGATTAAAGATGTTATTTGCATTGACTCTTGCTTTGGAAGAACAAAGGAAAAATGTTAAATAGCTAACCGTTAAGTAAAAGGCAGCAATTCAGATTCAGCTATGAGCAGGTATTAAGCCACTAGGTCTGCAAAGGAAAAACAAACCCGGGTAAGGGGGTCAGCTACACACGCTAACTTTTTAAACATACTCATTCTATGGAGAAACTCATTTCTGGTCACCCCCTTCCCCAGGGGGCATTTGACTAAAACAGAAAACTCCTTGTGTGGGGTGGGTGGTCCATTTTGTTAGCAGTTTGGATGATAGGACCTTCGGCTACCATTTTTTACTGGCCGAGGACTTGAAATGAGATATTTATGATGAAGCTTGGGCAACCTGTGTTCCAAAGGTTGTGGAAAAAAGACCCCCAGGGTACGTGATGACAGAATTGTGAAAACATGCAAAAATATAAAAACAAAGTATCTACCATGGCCACTGACATATTCTCAAAGAAACCAACCGTGGTACCTTTCAGATCAGGTTGCACCTGGGATGTCTGGGAACCCATGAATATAGGGACCTTAACCTTGACCCAGGTACCCATGACTTTCAGCCTTTCCCTTCAAGGCCTGATCCATTCCACCCAGCACAAGAGAGCACATGCTGGGGCCCCCAGAGTGGAGGTCGGTTTGGTAACTTCTCCCCCAGAAATGGATGATCCTGCAGTTTCCTCTGCTTCAGCAAAGCCCTGTTGGGTAAACACTGTTTTCTTGAAAGCTCCACCGTGCCGATGCAGGGCTGTGATGGAAGGAAGGTGCTGATGCTGGACAGTCACCTCACGGCCGGTGAGATGAAAGAACACTCCCCTCCCAGTGCTGGCAACAAGGGCTCCCCGAACCCTCTTTCCAGGAGATGCCCTGCGGGACTTGAGAGCGGGCCCCCAAGCAGGCGGCAGGGAGGGTCACACCTCACCACTCCGACACTTGCCAGCAAGCCTCAGCATCTCCGTCCCAGCTCACCTTGGCACCCGCTGCAGGTGAGGGATGACTCCCAACCTGCAGAGGTACGAGCAGGTGGCTTACAAGTTCCCCAGAATCAGATGCCCGAACATCAGTGGACATAGGAGATACCATTTAACTGTATACAGCATCACGGCCACGGTTAGATTCACGTGCAAAGTACAGGCCAAAGGCACCCACAGGTGATCAACAGGGTTCTCTTTCATGTTTATTCAGACACACCGAGCAGAGGATGGGGCCACGCCACTGAGAGAAAACTTCAGCTGAATGTAATCATTTCCAGCTTTGCTATTTTTCACTTGTGTGGCTTGGGCTCATGCCGTTCCCAACATCTGGGTCAAACCACGAACCCCAGGGAGAAACTCACACGTGCTTGTGGCCACATCCCTGGCTTGGGGTGTCTCCCTGGGAACCGGTGGGCTGGGCCCTCCAGCTGTGTACGCACATCCCACCACCCTCCTTCCCAAAGCAGGGCTCAGCTTCCGCCCAGCCGGCAGCTTCCGCCCAGCCTGTGACAACACAAGGGCACTTTTGTGCTTCTGTTCCTTTCTCTTCAGCTTTACAACGGTCATTATATTGTGGAAAAGCCCCGAAGCCATGTCCCCACCGGTGATGACCCCTTGGCTGGACAGAATGTGATGGCCAGTGTGCCTGGGGTACTTTCTCCTTTCTGACACCAAGGGACTATTTTGAGAACAGGGAGGTGGTCAGGCTCTGAGCCTGACCTGTGCTCACTTTAGTCATTTGAAGAAACCTGGCTTCCTTGGCTGGCCTCAGGGTCCGCTTGACCAGGCCACAGAACGTCAGTCTGAGGAATGATTCCAAGTGGACTGTTCAGAGGTAACATAAAAAATTAAGCTAATGCTAAACCCTCGTTTCCTTAAAGATGGGGAGAAGGGAAGGATACGCGATAGTTAACAGAAAACCTAGGCTAGGCCTGCAGAAGGATGGGCGTGAGTGCATCACCTTCACACCGACTTCCTGCCCAGGAGGCTGGATTTTCAGCACAGGCTGAGCGGAGCCTGCAGGTGTGAACATTGGACTGTGCAATGGGGGTGCGGGGCTCCCCGACTTATTCCTGCTTCTGGTCCCAGGGAGGCGCCAATAGGGACGTCAGGAACATCTGGCTTTGGCAGAGGATGACTGTCTCCAGGGAATCTCCCTGCGGCAGGAGGCCAAGTGCAGGGATCTGAGGGACCATGACCTTAATGGAAGCTGCACAGAAGAAGGGCGGGGTCCGCAGGGCAGGAGGGGTGCAGAGAGGAGGCCTAGGGAGCCTCGTGAGCTCCCTCGAGCTCTCTGAGGCTCCCCGCACCCTCTCTCCCTGTCACTTGGCGGGACTGCAGGGGCCGTGCACTCTGGGACTTGGCCCAGCACTGTGTTCTGCCCTGTGTCCCCGAGGAGGAATGCAAGCCAGGGATGACAGCCTGGCCCTGAGCACGCTGCTCTCGGAAGCGCGGCTCAGTGTAGTTTACCCACCAGAGCTGAGCTAAGATGACACCCTACACCCGGCTCCTAGGTCCTCCCGCCCAGGGCCCATGTCCCCGGGGACCATCGCAAGGGAGGCACATGTGGGGCCCGTGCATCTGGGCTCCGGGCATTTCTTAAAGCCCCGGCCAACATTAACAAGAGGGAAGAGATGGGTGATGAGGCTGGAAAACGGAGGAAAAACACAGAACTTTAAGACAGTTCAACCTAAAACATGCAAGTTACCGAGAGAAAGGTGACTATTGACAGTGGGGTGTTAGACCAGAACACTGAGGAATGAACCAGAACCCATGCTACACGTACAACGAAGATATTCCAAATACAACCTAAAAATCCCCTTTATCTGGTACAGTTCAGGCCAGTTATTTTGAATTTGAAGCATTTAACACTGAACACAAGTGAAAAGTTTTACATACAATATTTTATTAGCAGTCTTATTTCTTCAGAGCATCTAACTTTATAGCCACACACGCTGCACCACCCTCCGCCCTGCTGGGTTGTTTTGTTTTGGTTTTTGTCACATTCTAATTGAGCTGGTATTTGCTGAAAGACTTAGTGGGTTCTGACTACACTTTACCAACTGCTCTGCAGGCATGAGGTGAGGGAATTTTCTCTTTCCTTCTTGCAGTAAAGGAAGATTGACGATTTCGAAACACCACAGATAATACTATGAGATACATACCCGGATCGAGCTGGCACGTGCCCTCGTGTGTGTGCACACGTGTGTGCATGCACACACTCATAGGCGCGCGCACACACACACACACGCGCGCGCGCGCACACACACACACACACACACACACACACACACACACACACACACACACACCAGCCCCTCTTGGGCCCCAGCCAGCCCACTGGTACACTGAGTTAAGAAGCTAAGGCTGAGCAAAGGCAGAGGAAGGCACCTCTCCACTGAGACAGGGGGGTAAGAAGCTGGGCCCCCAGGCCAGCTCGGGACAACCCTACGCCAGGCAATTGAGGAAAGGGGCACAGGCTACCCCCCATCTCAGCTGTCCGTTTGGTGACAGCAAGTCCAGAGCTAACTTAGTATTGCACTTCAGACCTTGCAAAGCGTTTTCATGTACATTTGCACACTAGGAACGGGAGGCAATACGGCAAAACAAAAAACAGAGAATTTGGGGTCAGACTTGGGCCCTTTCCCGGCCCTGGACCCGGGGCCTCACGGACCCTCTCCAGCCTCGGCACCCTGCAGAACAAGATCCTCTCCGGCCTGCCAGCACTGGAGGGCGAGCCCGCTCTGAGCTCCAAGCCTCTGTGCCTGGGCCACATCAAGCACGCAGGGATGGGTCAACACACGTCTGCTGAGTGAGTAAGTGAACAGAGGCGTTGGTAAGGGATCCAGCCAGCTCCCGGGCCACCCAGCAAGGAAGGATGCTCGGGGCACTGAGGCCCAAGCCGTTCTCTCCTCAGTGAACACACCGGAGGGCTTTCTACCCCGTGGATTCAGCCTGCCCCTGACCTCCTGGCAGTGCCTTTCTTAGGTGGGAAAATGACCTTTTTGTGGGTCTCCAGGATGAGTTTTTACCTAAAAGCTTAAGTCCTATTTCTTGATTCTGAAGCACCTCCCCACAAGGTGACTTAATCAGATTCCAGCATCTTCTATGTAAAATGTTTACCTGATTTCTTTCCTTCCCATGTCACCCACACAGGAGCTTTTGAAGCATTTAATTCTCGAGCTGATACCCAGCAAGGGTAGAAGAAACGGAGGCACAAAATGCTATGAACGTGGACAGAGGCGCACGGCTCCCGAGACAGGGCTGGTCAGCAGACCCAGGCCCTGACGCCTCCGCGGAGCGGGCACTAGAGCACAGCGGAGGCCCTTCCTCTACCCAGTTCCATGTAACAGTGATATTCTTTGGACTTCCACTTTCTTCTCTACTAACAACTGCAAAGGCTGCACATCGTTCACCCGATGTTTCCTCCATCCTTCGAAACAAAGAAGCACAATCAGACGAAAGGAAGATCAGTCATTACATTCAGAAATTACTTAAAAGAAGGAGGTTTGGGAAGTCGGCCTGGTTTAAATTCCAGTGTATGAAAGACAGCACGTCACCGCCCCCCCCGCCCCCCCCCCCCCAGCCACACTGGCCTTCCTGCCTCAGGGCCTTTGCCCATGCTATTCCCTCCAGCTGGAATACTCTACTCTCCACTCAGCACTCAATTCCGGACCTCAATTCAAATAGGCCTTTCCTTTCCCCTAAAAGAAGCCTTTCCTGAACCCACAATCTGAAGCAGGTCCCCCCCCCCACTTCTTAACGACACCTACTTAGAAAAATAAAATCAACAAGTTACTTGCATGTTTTCTTGGGCCATGGCAATAAGGTGTTTTATCAACCTTCCCTACAGCAAAAAGCAGAGGGGAAATCCAAATTGCAGCGTCTGGGTCTATGCTGCCGAGGGTTTAGGATGAGAAAGCTGGAGCGAGGGGGCATCGCTGACACTTGAAGACTGATGAAAGCAGCTTCCTAGGTCGACATCCTCACTGGACCTGGCTTCAGGTCCTCCTAATCAGATTATCCTGCGGTGCTGACCTCAGTGTACTCACTGCACTCCAGGTAGCATCCTTTAAAAAATACCCGTGTGCATGTCCTTCTTGGGCTCACAGACCCACGACTGGAAGGACTCACCTGGAGGGAAAAATCTTTCAACACTGGCCTCAGCTGATGTAATTCTGAGGCATGGTCCAGGACTTTTCCTATTCCCAACTCTCTATTTCACCAGGCTGTTCCCATGTGTGACTTCCTACGTGTGACATTCGTACAGGCAAGTCTATCTTGAAACTGAATAAAGACTTTTTATAAAGGCTAAGTTTGACCCTGGTTAAGTAACTTAATCTGGAAGGCAACGCCACATTGGTGTAAAACAGGCAAACGTAAAATTACATTTAAAATACCTCAATTGTGTTTACTAAAAGGGATCTAAGGGTGAAAAAGAGGCCTCTAAGCACTTGCAAATCAAATCCATGTGAGTAAAATTTTAAAAGTTCTGGAACACAACCTAGGAATCTCAGAACCTTTCAGAGCGGAACATGACCTTGAGGACGATCTTGTGCTGCTCTTTACAGGTGGGGAAACTGAGGCTCAGGGAGATGAATGAATCTGTCCACAAAAAATACAGTCTTTCCTTAGGAGACCCTGATTCCAGGTTCACGTCATTCTAGAAGGGGAAAGCGATTCCATTTTCCTTCCGAGGACCTTCTTTGGCCAGACTCCCCTTCCACACTGGGGTCATACTGCCGCCAACAAGCACACGGGCGCCCGCCATGAATTCAAAGGCCGTTTACCCTGCAGATGTGCCCACTGCTCCTGTGCTAGAGGGATTTTATTTATGTGACTGTATCATTGGAAAGGAGTTTCTGGTCTGGAAAGGCTATGCTAGCCCGGCGCTGAGAAGGTGAAGGTACTGCTGAGATGCCATGGAAACCAGATGTGGGAGACGGAGTCTCCCACGGCTCTCAGTGCGTGATTTGATGGAGTTCCAGACGCTTCGGCCACACTAAGTCTTCGCCAGTTTCTGGCAAAGGCCTTGGATTCTCAGGAAATCTCAGCGTCTTCCCTCCTGTGCTGTTAGCGCATCTTTTGCGGGGCTACACCTGCAGATACCACAACGTTCACACCTGGAGTTTCTCTAAGCCCAGCTTCCCCAGGTTCAGTGGAGGTAGTAGATGTGATATGTCAGGGAAGAGAAATGTTTGTAAAAAATCAACAGGATTGATTTTCTAGAATTTTTTTTTAGGCAAAATTAAGGTGCTTGGAAAGTTAGAAAGAAAAAAAACCAATATATTTTGCTTAAAGTAAGAAGCACGGGGAAAATAAAAGACTTTGAAAGAGATGGCCAATTTCACCTTACAACTTTCTGTGTAACTTTAAAAGATTTCCACACGGCTTAGTGCGAACGGTTCCAAGGTCACCCTTCAACCTGGAGCCGCCTTTCGTATCTTTCCCAAGTTCCGTCTGTAAATGAGACCAGCTCAGCGATCAAGTCAAACCCCTCTCATCTCTAAACAAAGTATATTTACCCTGAATAATTTTCTTCATCAAGTACTAAAAAGGTACAGTTTCTGGAAATGAATGAAATTTACCGACTTTTGGCTTGGAAAATGACCTCATTGGAAAAAGAGACAAACCGTAGAAAGGTGAAACTACGAAAACACCAGTCACAGAATGGAATCGCTCCTGGCTTCACCTTTCTGCCCCTGGACGTCTGACTGCACAGGGATCCCCAGGAAGCTGCCTGAATCCCCGGTGCAGGACCAGAGCTCCCTGGTCAGAAGGAAGAATTTTGCCGAGGAACCCTCTTGTCACCAGCTTTGTTGCAGTTTTAAATTCTGCCTCAGGGGTGGTATTTTAAAACCCTGCACGTGGAAAAAAAACCTTTCTACATCATCTTCTTAGTTACAGCTAGAAAGGGTAATGGAGAGAAGGCCCAACCCAGCGGGGCGGCGATGTCCATCCAGCACTGGATGCCCAACAACCAAACGTGGTCCCAGGGGTTGGGTCACAGGAGTGTCTGTGTCCTCGGGCCCGGGCTTGCTGCAGGTTCTGCAAGTGGCCCTTGGCCACTGTGTCCAATTTTCCTCTCTCTGGCTTTCCAGTGCTTTACCTCTCTGCCCGGATTTTGTATCTCAGCACAAAGTAGGCAATGAGACGCAGGGAGATGAAGAAAATCCCCAGGACAATAAAGTCCAGGTAGAGCTTGGCGTTCTCCACGTCCAGCTCTCTGAGAATGGCCTCCGACTTCTGGAAGTGGCACGTATCATCGATGTCACAGTGCAGGTCCTCGCGGTCGAGGCCATAGATGGAGAGGATGACCCCTTCAAACCCATATCTGAGGAAGGAAGTGCCAGCGTGAGGAGGGCTCAGGAACCCTCCCCCCTGCCTCTGCCCACGTCTGCGGAGGGTAAGGTACCAGCACCATCCCCCCATCCTCAGCCTGGCTCCCCTCCCTCCGCGGAGATCTTTCTCCCTGGAACACTTCCTAACGACTCCACAGCTTCCTCAGATAAATCCATTCAACGGCTTGACGTTGTGTTTTGCAATTTTGGTTCCTCCAAAGTCTCAACGAAAAAAAAAACACACCCAAAAAACCAAGAGTAGGTATTGTTCAGGGGTGATACGAATGGAAAAGCACTTTGATTACTTCTGAAATCATACTTTTTTTTAACAGTTAAATATAATAAAGGGTCCGATAGCTTTCCAAGGACTGGGGAGCATTTAAATAAAACATTTCTGCATCACCTTTCATTCTGTTCCAGCCCTGCATCATCAGAACAAAAACGCTAATTCTGAGAAGAAAGACACGGGTTTCTGATTTCTTGGTCTTGGAAGGTGCACCGATGGCTGAAACTCTGTACAAGTGCTTTGTTTTGATTTTGTTCTCCGGAACAATATACCTGGGTCTGAATTGACATTCTAGAAAAGACAAGCTTGTCCACAACTGGGGACCCTGGCTGTCACGTGGAATGGCTGTGGCTGGGGAGAAAAGCTCTAACGACCAGCCTCTCCTGCCGAGGGCCAATGTGCCGAAGCACCTCTGAGTTGAGAGCGTGAAATCTGATCGCCTAAGTGCTGAGGCACCAGAAATGTCTTGTTCAAGAATATTAGGGTGCTTGAAACATGACCTGTTTGCCACTGGATTTCTTATTAAGGTTTTACGATTTCAGAACCTTGCTCATCCCAGAGAGGAATGAAGTTCCTAACAGATGGAAATATGCAAGGCAGCTCTCCAAAGCACGCAGGACACGGAGCCACGAGTATGCGTGTGTGTGTGGCATGCACAACTAGGAGAAAAACAAAAGGTACCGATGCTCTTTGGGTTCACGATCCAAGAAACATGCCGTCATCTAGCTGACAGTGAACAAGGGGCTTTTGTGAGCCTCTGCACGTCCCCAAGTCCCTGCCCTCTGTCGTCCTAAAGTCCCTGAGTCGTAAGGTGCCCCCGCATGTACCTGACATAGGAAATGTAGGACATCCACTGCAGGTAGGTGGGGATTGTGTCGAAGCTGACGAAGAATCCTGAGAAGAGGAGGACGGGGACGGCCGTGACGGGGCCCACGAAGGTTGCCACCTGAGAGGAGACACAAAGGGGACTTACTCCCACCTTACACCCTCCCCAGGTGGCCCGGAGGCCACAGCCCATGTTTCTGGACGGTCGCCAGCAGCTGGCAAAGGGCCAGAGACTTCAGGACGGGTCACACCAGGGCCAGGACGGCGCAGAGAAGCACCCTGTTTGGGGAGCGAGCTGGCTGATCTCTGGCACAGGGAGGGGCTGGGGCTTGTGCCCAGAGGCCCAGCAGAGGGGACAGAAGGTAAGAAAGAGTAGAAACCCCACAGAGCAGGGGTAGCACGATGCTGGACATGTGGCTTTGAGGGCGTTTGGCTGGGAGAGAGGCACAGCGTCCCAGGACCTGATGTCAGCGTGTTCCAGGGAGGAAGGGTCGGGAGTGCGATTCCCTGGGTGCTGACTGCAGCTGGCGTGGGCCGAGCACTTTCTACGGCTCGGCTGTGGGGTGGATGCCATCGCTATTCCCATCCACAGATGAGAGTACCGCCCAGAGGCTCTGAACACAGAAAGGAGTCCATCACACGCCGGAGAGGGGGGCGTCAGAAGGCCACGGTGGTGCTGACGCCCCAGGCTTCTGGCTTTGTCTTCTAAGGGTCGGACTGGCCTGAGCACCAGGAAGCCCCAGAGGCGCAGAAACTGCAAACGCAGCAGGTTTGGCAGGTCGGGGGTGGGTGGTACCAGGCATCCAGAAGGGACACCTGGAGGGGCTCAGGAGGGTGGGAGCATGGGGTGCAAAGGCAGGTGTCTAGGGGAAAGCTAAGTGGATCCCGCAGAGGCAACAAAACATAAGCATTGAGAGCTTGGCCTCTGAGCCGGCTGTGTGACTCTGACAAAATCACGTTGCCCCTCTGGGCCTTAGTCTCCCCATCTGTGAAATGGGGAGCATTGCACGTAACTCATGGGTGTGCTTGGACTCGATGAGCTGATGTTCAGAAAGCACTGAGACCAGCACCTGGTGTGCCCCAAGCTCCACACAAGGGCACCTGCTGCTGTCAATCTGCCCATCCTGAGAAGCCAGTACCACTCGATCCCTTCCCTGGGGGTCAATCGACCTACTGAAGCCAGACTAAGAACTTGGGGCAGAATCAGGAGGAGGGTCACAAGGAGGGGGTGCTGAGCCCCACCAGAGCCACAGCCCCGGTCTCACGGGCCAGGGTGGAGAAGCGAGGCCTGTCCTGTGGTGTGTCCTCGGCCGATACCTGCAGGGATGTGGAGGCGGCTCCGATCAGCAGGCCCAGAGACTGCGCCACCAGCGAGGTCATGGTGCCCAGTGCCGCGAAGAGGACGAAGCGCACGGCGTCGGACGGCTGGGACGTCATCCAGTACACGATGCTGCAGTAGGCCACGGGGAACATGATCTGGAAACACAGGGCCTGTCACCCTCTCCTGGAAGCCGTACTTTCCTCTCCCCCACTGGGGGTACTGGAGAACCCCTGCCCTTCCTCACATCATGCCACTGTCACTCACATACCTGAAAGGGCACGTCAGCCATGGTCTTGGCCAGGTAGTAGGCCTTCAGGCTGTACCAGTAATTCAGGTGTTCTCGAAGAAACACTCCCATCTCCAGGGGAACTAGGGGACGGGAAAATGGGAAGGGTCAGGCAGACATCACAGTGGGGTCACCACCTCAAACAGGCGGCCTCAGGCTTCCCTGGTGGTGCAGTGGTTGAGGGTCCGCCTGCCCATGCAGGGGACGCGGGTTCGTGCCCCGGTCCGGGAAGATCGCACGTGCCGCGGAGCGGCTGGGCCCGTGAGCCATGGCCGCTGAGCCTGCGCGTCTGGAGCCTGCGCTCCGCAGCGGGAGAGGCCACAACAGTGAGAGGCCCGCGTACCGCAAAAACAAACAAACAAACAAACAAAACAAAACAGGTGGTCTCCTGCCGAGCCCTCTGTAGCCCCAACCTGTCCTACACCTCCCTGTGGACCATGCAGTACTTACAAAGTACCTGAAGGTTGAATGGAAAGGTGTGAAATGATTTACCCGTCTGGAAAAACTGCCAATCATTTTTATAACGGAAGCATCATGAAGTGGAGAATCCAAGTGCAGAGCATCACTGAAGTGATGGGTACAAATGTCTACGGTTGCCCTTATTTTCACTGAGTAACTGTAACAATGTGATTCCCTTCCTGGACAAGACCTCGCAAACTGCTCTTGGAAATTCAGGGCAATTTAAGGAGGAGGCATTGCCGGGAGGGGGTATTTAGGTGTTGTCGGGAGGGGGTATTTAGGTGTTGCCGGGAGCGGGTGTTTAGGTGTTGCCGGGAGGGGGTGTTTAGGCTGGAGAGCTGGTGAAGCAACAGCTTTCTACACTGTCTCCCTGAAGGGGCCAAGGGCAGCCTACTTTGCAAATAGTCTAGAATTGCGTGGAAATCCACCTAGAATAGCTTTACCCACTCACACACTTGGCCGCACCAGGGCTGTCTTAACTGAACGAGGTAATGCTCATGCACTAGTGTTTAAGGGGATCCTGATTAGAAAACCTTTTAAAAATGTCTCTTCAGCCTTCCACCAGGCTTACAAGACTTCCTAGTGGCTCATTCCTTTGGCTTAAATATAGTATGTATTTTCTTGTCTAACAGAAAATACAATAATACCTACATCTGTCAACGAAGAAAACGGTATTTAAAAACACAAGACGCTATGTGTTCGTGGCCAAGCCAGCCACGGCCTCAGTGGCAGATAAGGAGGGAGAGGTGGGCACGGGGTCCGCCAGGCACTCACACGTGAGGACGGTGGGCATGAGGGCTGCGAACATGAGGAAAAGCATGGAGAAGAAAAGGAAGCCGGAGTTGCTCAGGACCTTCTTGGCTTCATTCCCGATCCCCAAGTACAGCAGCCCAATGAGGAGGCCGATGCCAATGTGGGAAGTGATCCGCAGGTGCGTCAGGACCTGGGGACAGACGTGGTTCACACTCAGGTGTAAAGAAGTCCGAAGGTGGACAGTGAAAGAACAAGGCGGCCAAGGCCCCCAGAGGCGGCGGCCAAGGCGGGTCACAAGCTCTGTCCTGCCCCTTCCCTGCACGAAACAAGCCCCCGACCCTAAACCAGCACACGTGCGTGCGTGCCCACACACACACACAAACACACACACACACATGGCAGCATTTTACCACTGTTAAAACAGAAAGAATTGCTATCCTTTGTGAAATCCCCTTCAAAGCGGCAAACCAGGGAGGGCAGTGTACCTTCAGAGGGGAGGACAAGGGACAACGATGGTGGTGAAGGGTGCAAAGAATGGATACATGACAGGCCCACCCTCGCAGAGCTCCGCCTGGTGGCTACCAGCCCCTACATCTTTCAAACTGGGTCCCAGAGGCCCCTGGGCACTCAGCCCCCTACACAGGTTGTCAGATCATCCACTCGAAAGGGTGGATCTTGCCATGGTTCCCAATCCTTCACCAACTCCTTCCTATAAGTGTCTGCACAACCCGCCATGCCCTGTGCCAGACGGAGCTTTCCGGAGGGAGGAACACACTCCCCGACATCAGCCTTGGCCAACGGAATGTGAACACCAGTGACCGTTTCCCTCCAGGAGCCAGAGCTGTAAGGGTTGCCATTTGGTTTCTCCTGCACTTTCCCTCTGCCATGTTCCAGAAAGGAGCCGGTCCTCCATTCTGGGTTCCAGGACGAGAAGACTCGTGGGGCAAGGCCATGGCCCACTACACATTACACGAACCAGACATAAGTATTTACTGTCCCAGCCACTGGCATCTGGGGAGTGTTTGTTACTACCGCTTCACAGGGAGCTGACGGATGCAGGTGGAAGAACAGTCTGAAAGCGCAAAAGCAGGATGAAAAACCTGAAGGTGACCCGACAGCTTCCTTTGCCACGGAGACCGCCTTACCGAATCCCTCATGATGCTGAGGAAAGTCCTTTTGAAGAGGATGCAGAACTGGGTGAGGCAGCTGGCAGAGAAGCTGTGACAGCCTTCCGTGGAAGTGGAGTCCTGAGGACACACCAAGGAGGGGGGAGGGGTGAGACCCCAGCCCTGGGGCGCCTCCCCTCTCGGCTAAGAAAAGTTCTCACGCAGCGGGCGCACGAGGGGGTGTGCAGCGCTGCTGGGGGCTGGGGCTTTGCATTACCTTTTTCCACCCCTTCAATCGTTTTGCCTGCTTTACCTCTTCAGAGGGCCGGTGCCAAAGAAAAGGGTTCACCTCGCCATCACCTCCGGGCTCTCTCCTGTAGTCAGAGTCACACATGCCCTCCCGGACGGCTCTCGCCAGGCGGCCGTTCTGATCTCCATATTCACCGGACGCGACTTCCATGACTGCACCATAAGACACAGACAGGGTCACCCTAGGCATCGCTCATGTGAACGGTGGGCCTCTTTGCTTTGCGACAAAATCATTAATCTAGCAGGAATATTTTTAACTGATTATGTAGATGCTGTATGATGATGCTAACGATATGATAAAAATCATTTAGTGACCAATGTTCTTTTGGCTCTAAACACCCAGGCAAGGCCATTTACCATGTCAGGAGCCTGAACACGCAAATACAGATTGTGATGCTGGAGAGCCCGGGACGCCATGAGCTCAGGCATCTGTTAACTTATTCATCTGTCCAATATGCACTGAGTGTCGGCCATGGGCATTCAAGCCCCAGAGCTGGAGCTGGAAGGAGGGCAGAAGCAAGCAGGAGTCCTGCTGGGAAGGCAGTTCCCAGGGCGGGGCTGAGTGACGGGTGCTGTGGCAGCTCTCTGGGACCAAGAAGTGCCAGGGGTCCTGAGGGAGGTGCGCTCGGCATCCTGGGCATGTCGAGATCATGGACCACCAGCCCCGCCTCTCAGATCCCCAGGGACCATCTCCTCCACCTTCCTTCCTTGGCCCCGGTGTCATGCCTCTGCACCCCAGACTGTCCAAGGCGCCCCCGCTGCCCCTTCTCTCCTGGGTCCACACTCCCCCCGGCGACCGCTGTTCCTTCCTGCCCCCCCACCTGCCCTATCCTCTCCCCCATCCTGTCCCTCCTGGTGTGGGTCCCAGCCCCTCACCCGAATAAGATTCTTGCTAATGCAAAGCCCGCAGGGCCCCCCCCCCCCGCCCCCGCCGCACCGCACTCTGGCAAAACCAGCCGTCTGTTTCCTGAGCCGGGGTGGCTAAGCCATCCTCCATCTGGTCACACACCAGGAGAGGTTGTCCTCACCAGAACGTCATGACCAATGACACCAAATGAGCCAGCACTGACCATTCTGCTGGTCACTCACACCCACTACCCTCCAAACGGCCACTCTCTCGTCATCTCTCACCCTCTCCTCAGGTGTGATACTGAGGGTCTAGAAGCCACTGGAAGGGCACACCGTCCCCTTCTTGGGTCCTCCTTTCAGTCCCATGTGCTCTGTCCCTTCTCCTGTCATCTTCCTCTCTAGGTTCTCACCTCTTCACAGGCCACGGACCTCACTGCCCTTCCCTGTGCAGCAGCGCCTGTCCCCGACCGTCCCCTCTCCTGAACGACTGGGCAGCTATCAACCTGATCCATCCCTGCTTTTAAAGATGCTCAAGCCTCCTCTTCCTCTCCCTCGGCCCTCACGTCCTTCCAGCTCATGGCACTCTGGTTCTGCTTCGTCAGAGCCCCTTCTTTTAAGAGAGAAGCATTTCCCAGCAACAGCGTCTTGTGCAACACTATTTGGGAGGTGACATGTAGAGAATGTGGGGTCTGGATGCTTGAGGGTAAAACAACTGAGTGAGAAAGCCCGGTGACCAGGAGACCAAGGAGGCGAATTATGGTGGATTGAAGGGTGTCCCCCCAAATTCATGTCCACCTGGAACCTCAGAATGTGGCCTTATTTGGAGAAGGTTCTTTGCAGATGTAATTTTCTGGTTATGGATCTTGAGATGAAATTATCCTGGATTTAGGATGGGCCCTGAATCCAAAGACTGCCCTTATAGTAAGAGGAGAGGACACACAGAGACACACAGACAAACACAGAAAAAGAGCCGTGTGAAGACAAGGGGCAGAAAGTGGAGGGATGCAGCCACAAGCCAAGGAATGCTGGAGCCTTCCAAAAGCTGGAAGAGGCAAGGAAGGACCCTCCCCCGGAGCCTTAGGAGGGAGCCTGGCCCTGTAGACACCTTGACTTCTGGCCTCCAGAGCCGTGATCAAATGAAATTTCTCTCGTTTTAGGCCACCCAGTTCATGGTGCTTTGTTATAGCAGTGCCAGGAAAGCAGGATGCGATGGCCAGGAAGGGACCCCAGATACAGTGGCAGAGGGAGAGAACAGGACTGGGCCGGGCTGTTTTGGCACTTGGTGGTCTAGTAAGTGTGAGCTCGAGAGAAAGAGAAGGTGAGGGGGGCGGTGCAAGGTCTCCCACTTGGAGAGCAGGGTGAGGAAGGGCAGATCTGACAGGAGGACGAGGGAGGCGTGGGACTTGAAGAGGCTGCCATTTGCAGGTAAACGTGTGTGCCGCACAGTGGGCAGATCTGGTGGGAAAGTGACTTCAGACGTGTTGTCAGTGCTCTGGAGGGCCTGGGCTAAGAGGGGAGGCCAGAGCAGGAACCCCGGGGGCACCGGAGGTGGAGCCCATAAATCACAAGCTGCAAAGCACGGAAGTGCCAGCCTCAGGACCTCCGAGTCAGGAGAAGTAACTCGGACCATTAGCCTGGTTTCTGGACTCCCAGGGTCACATTTTCTGTTGGGTTTGGTCAAAATTTAAATCAGCATTTCAACATCTCCGTTAATCAAGGCAAAACGTTTTTTTTCTAAGGTGATTTCTTTTCAGAAATAACTTCCTTTAGACTAGAAACATCACAGAGTAAAGTATGAGGAAATATTTCTCCTAACAATAGATCCCTTGTAGTTCCCACGTATTTTATCTGGAGGAAACAAAACCTCTTTTGACGTGGTCTTTAAAGATCTAACTCAGGATGGCACTTGAGTTTTCTGTGGAATATTCGAGTAATTCTTGATTTGGAGGCTTCAGGTAAAAGCGGAAACCCACCAAGAATAAAAAAGACCCCCTTTCTTTTCTTTCTGGCTGGTCATGGCTCTACTTACCAAAATCGGCCGGGTTGTGGTAGGTTGGGCAATTCAGACCTAAATCCCTCAAATATGGTACAAGATTTGAGACTTTTCCCCGGTACACACACTGTCCTTGACTGAGGACATAAAGCTGGAAAAAAGTACGGAGAAGGGAAACATCAACTCCGCCTTCCTCTAAAGCAAGAGACACTCTCAATCCATCCATCCATCCATCCATCCATCCTTCCATCCATCCATCCAACCACCCACACATTCATCCAGCCATTCATCCACCCATCCATCCATCCAACCACCCACACATTCATCCATCCATCCATCCATCCATCCATCAATCCATCAATTTCTCTCTCAGGAGAGCTTTATGTTACCTCCCAAGGACTCAAAGTTCAAAGGGAAATCCATGATAAGTCAGGGAAAACAGAGGATATCATATGACCAGGAATTATTATTATGCTGCTTTTCCCCTTCATGCTAACCACCTGCTTAGGAAAGATTTTGGAGCTATACACATTTCATTCCTTGGGACGTTCTTTTTGCTCATGATAGTAGCAAAACCTAAGATTCATAAAGCAGATGATATTGTCCAGATATCACAACCTGCTATCTAATTCTGTACGGCAAGTACTCCCCCACTGTCACCGGAAGGTGGGGAATGAAGCCTCAGTAACGTCAGTGACTCGCCCAAGACCCCGTAGCTGGACACCAGCCCCAGAGAGAGGATACTGGCCAACTCTCCTACCCGCTCCGGTCCTGCCACCTGAGCTGCTTATGGAGCCAAAGTCTTAAGAAACATAACACTTAAAGCCACTCAGAAAGACGTTGAGGTGAAGACACGCCAATGAACTAAGGGGAAGCCGTGAGTACCGGGATTTGGTTTCACCGGGGCTGATCACAGCAAGGTGTACGCACCTGGTCGAACAGCTCAAAGAGCTTGGCGCTGGGCTGGTGGATGGTGCAGATGATGGACCGCCCCCCCTGAGCCAGCCCCTTCATCAGGGAGACCACCTGGAAGCAGGAGGCGCTGTCCAGGCCGCTGCAAGGCAAGGGGCACCGTGAGACGCCTGTGGTCCCCAACCAGACCCCGCATTCAGAGTGTCCCAGCTGGGTCTGCATAGGGAGGGGAGGGGATTCAGGAGGTATCCCCTCCTGCCGGCAGGGAGGGCAGGGGTCCTGCCTCGATGGCTCCTGCTTACCTGGTGGGCTCATCAAAGAACATGACTGGAGGGTTGTTCACCAGCTCCAGCGCGATGGCCAGGCGCTTCCTCTGGCCGCCCGAGAGGCTGCCGGTCCGCGTGTTGGTGCAAGACAGCAGGCCCAGGGCCGTCAGGATCTCCTTGACCTGGGAGACAGTGAAGCCAGAGTGGCATCAGGGACCACCTGCCCCCTAGCCGCCTACAGGGAACCCCCAGCTGCCTCTCCAAGCCCACTTGCACGCCTGCCCTTTGCCAAGGCAGCAGACACTCGGCAAGTGTGAGCCCAGGAGGCTGAGAGGCAGGGCTTGGGCCAGGCCGTCCCGGGTTGGGGTCCTGGTCCTGCCCCCTGCCGGTCACCCGTCAAGTCCCTTCATTTGTAAGCCTCGCTCAGGGCCCAGGTCAGGGAAGATGTTGGATAAACACTGCAGAAAGTGTGGATCAGTGAACACATAGGTGGACGAGTGACCAGATGTCTGACCAGAACAAAGGGGAGGGCCACCCTGATGGTCTGATACAATACAGTAAGTCCCCTACATATGAACCTTCAAGCTGCGAACTTTCAAAGACGCAAACGTGCCCCTGTGTGCCAGCTGTTATACTGTACTATGGTACTTTTCGAGGTACTGTACTGTGATATCTAAAATGTTTTATTTTTTGTGTGTGTTTGTTTTTTATGAATTATTTCTGTGAAAAGTATTATAAACCTATTACAGTACCGTACCATATAGATGATCGTGTTGGTTGGGTACCTAGGCTAACTTTGTCAGACTTATGAACAGATTGGACTTACGAACGTGCTCTCGGAACAGAACTCGTTCATAAGTAGGGGACTCAGTGCAGTGGATAAGATGCTTGGCACCCAGTAAGCATTTACTCGAAGGCATCTATTAGTGACACCGTTACTAGTGTACACAGCTCCTGTAGACACAATCAAGCAGGCCAGGCCTCTCGGAAAGAAGGGGTGAAGCCCCTTTCACACTTGTAAACAGGCAGAGAACGTCTCTGATTCAGCAGCAAGGCGAGGAAACTGATTAAAGCTGTCCCCACCTCCCTCAGCGGCCCTGCCGATGCCACCCTGGAAGCAGCCTGGGCACCAAGATATAAACGGCCCGCTGTGCACTGAGCCTTTCCCGGCTGTTCCCGCCCAATCATTGATGTGGTATCGACGTGGGGGGCAGGAAAGGTCAGCGGACTTCGGTTCAGCGTTCAGGGTCCATCCCAGCATCTTGCCAGGGGCAGTGGCCCTCCCTGCCTCCAACTCCAGGTTCACCTCTCGGGGGACAGCCTGCCACGGAGACCCTGCCAGCATCCACTGGGTCATCGTCCCAGCTCCTGGCGGCAGCAGGGGGACCCCGGTCCGGCAGTTTCTCTGGGGAGATGAGGTCATCCAAAAGGAGAAGAAACTCACAAGGAAGAACATTTCCACCACAGCTCTTGAATTACTTGCACGGTCAGGACAAAAGGTGGCTTTGGTGACGGGAAGGGTCAGGGGATAGCGATTCCACGGGCTGGGAAGCAGGCAGGTCAGACGGACATGGGTTTGAATCCTGCTTGGTCTCTCCCTTGCTGAGTCCTAACCCAGCTCCGCTGCCTCTTCCCTGGAAGGCAGGTCAGCGTGGTCGCCCAGAAAAGGCCATCTTTCAGGCACACTTTCCCTCACGTGGACCGTCTGCTGGCCTTCCCAGGACAACGTGGCTCCAGCGGTCCCCGGGAACCCAGGCGGAAGGTGCAGAACAAAGACCACACAACCCCACCTGCCCTCAGCCCCACCAGAAGGATGCTGGAGGTGGAGGTCAAGGTAAGTCCCTCCCATTTCCGCCCTGTGCCGGCCTCTGGTCCTCGGTTCTCAAGAGTGACGCCCTGGAGGCTGGTTTTGTTTTAAAATCAATCAGAAAGAACAATGTTCCGGCCTTGGGAGAACTGGCTCCTGAGGAAGGCTCCTCGCTGGGGGTTCTCAAGGGTTGAGGCTGCTTTTCTGGGAAATGAGGGAGGTGGGCAACATTCTACCAACTGCTGGAACATTCCATTCTATTGTGTTTCCTCAAGAAGTAAACAACCAGGACCTAGGTACACACAGGAGCTGGAGGGAAATGAGTCCTCAGCAGCAGTCCTCTGCTTAGACAGTCACACAGTCCATTAGGGTTAGGGTTAGCTAAGTTGAGTTTCCCTCAGACAATGCGTAAACATAAAGAGATGTGTAAATATAAACCAGGCCTCCCCACTAAGTGGGGCTTTCTGGCGCTCCCTGCGGGGTCTGCTTACCCAACACCCTTGTGCTCCCTGGGGTTTTAGGGAAGCAGAAAAAAGCAATGAAAAGGATTAGGAGATCTCCATCATCCCAGAAACTTGTTTGTGCTATCCTTAAAAGGCTGATTAGTAACACATAAGAACCCAATTTCTCCTTGCAAATGTGTCGGGGTGGACTCTGGTTATTTTTAAATGAATGATTAACTATCTTCATTGTTGGTGTTTTATAAACAAACAAAAAAAACAATGGAGCATAACGTGTATTAAACACTGAAAGGGCAGAGCGCTGGGTCTAACCCTGAGGCTGGGTCCTCACGCCGCTGTCCTGCACATCCTCACTGCGTCTGTGTGTCTGCGTCTGAGAGTCCCTGGCGGCGCGGTCACTCCGGGTATGTGCCAGCCCAGGCGCACACCGCGATGCCACCGTCACCCACACGAGGACAGCCGGGGCCAAGCCACAAACTCAACCAGCCCCCAAAGGCCCCTCCATGCATGTGCGCTGAGTGGATTTCAGGCAATTCTGGAGCACCTGTGGCCCAAGCAGACACACTCACCATCTCCCTTCTCCCTTCGTCCTTGTCTTGGAGTTTCAGATGCGCAGACACCTGCAGGGGACGAAGGTGACAGTGTGGAATCAGAACAGGTGGCCGGCAACAGCACAGACTCACTCAGCGACCGCAGGCCCAGTGCCCCAGGGGGCTGAGCCACCAGACGACGGAGGAAATCCTCAGAGGTCTGGGCTTCCCACCTTCCTTGGTTAACTAAGGTAGGTCCAGGAGAGCAGCGATGCCTGGGATGCATCCTGTTACCTCAGGGGATTCTCTGCTGTGCCCCGAGGGAAGTTAGAGAGATGAGGAATCCCCAGGCGTCGAGGGCTTGAAGCCCACTGGTGCTTATTCGGGAATTTCACAAGCCACCTGCTAAACCACTGATAGCTTATAATTATCCACAGCAGAGTATTTATGCCACAGAAATTGGTAAGTGGTACATATAAGAACTCCAGTTTTGTTGTTACTGTTGTTTTGTTTTGTTTTGATCAAAATCCTGCCTGCTAGCACACCGTGGGGCCCCTGACCCTGCCTGGTGAAATCCTGAGTAACCATCACCGTGCCCAGCATCAGCCTTGGTTCTTCTCTGCCAATGCCTGTGACCCTGGGAAGCAAGGATTTCAGCTTCCTCATCAGCACAGTGGTGAGGTTAGAACCTGCCCACCCGGTGAGCTAGTGAGGTTGTCCCGAGGCTCCATGAGAGACTAAGATGCAGGGGCGAGGGGCCAAAGGGCCACGGTCCCAGAGTCAGACAGGGCCAACCGCCTGCCATGTGACACCAAGTGTCACATCTTGGCCTGCCTGGTGGTGGCGGAGCAGCACATGGAAATGTACCACCAATGGCTGGTGGCCAATATCACCCCTCCACGTGGGACAGGACCCTGCAGAGTGAAAGGTACCCTTTCTCATTAACTCAGGTTAACTGTGTTTATCAAAGGAATCGTGAAATTCTCAAAATCAAAATCTAATTGATTTTAACTCTGAAAAACAAATGGATTTCACAGCAGAGCCTGGTGACAGGTTGGGGGAGGATGGAGGTGACAGCAGGAGTCACCAATCTTGTTTGCAAAAGAAAGTAGTGACTGAGCTGGAAATCAAAGTAAAGTTTCTCAGACAAGTAACCAAGGACTTCATGCAGTAACTCTGACAAGCGAAACTCTGGTCACCCCAGATGAAGGTGAAGTAACGATTAAGGAATCCACAGGGTCGGTAGAAATCTTGTATTTCCTAACTTTACCACCCTATTTTCAAACACCTCCTGAGCTCCCTGTGCCCCCATCAGTATGCCCACTTGGAGGCCAGAGTAGCTACATGGTCAGGGTGCCCGGTGCTCATGGCTGCTGGGGGAGCCCGTCAGAGGGCAGATCACGTACCTGACACCTTCCCTGCTTCTCTTTGCTCAGCTAAGGATCTCTTGGAATGGCCCTTCGGACAAGATGCGACACCACAGACAGGAAGCCTTGCACCATCTGAGTCAAGAGTGCAGGGCATGGGCTTCCCTGGTGGCACAGTGGTTGAGAGTCCGCCTGCCGATGCAGGGGACACGGGTTCGTGCCCCGGTCTGGGAGGATCCCACGTGGCGCGGAGCGGCTGGGCCCGTCCGGAGCCTCTGCTCCGCAACAGGAGAGGCCGCAACAGTGAGAGGCCCGCATACCACAAAAAAAAAAAAAAAAAAAAAAAAAA
>NW_006779682.1:145053-160803 GCF_000442215.2 Lipotes vexillifer
AAAAAAAAAAAAAAAAAAAAAGAGTGCAGGGCAACACTTCACCCGTAGCAGCCCAAGAGGAATGCCCATCTACCACCCAAGTACAAGGCAGACCAGCTGGGAAGGTCCCAAACGTGCCAGGAGAGGCCCGGAGGTCAGGCACCACCTTGTGCCATGGACGAGGGGATGCAGAACAGCAAGCAGCCCCAGGCACACACGCTCCATGATGGACAAGGGCGGCCCACTGACCTTCCAGTCTCCTCTGGCCGGGAAGCTCTCTAGTGGCTCCCGTGGCCCACGGTTGGTCACTGTGGTCCCTGTCCACTTGGTACTTGGCTGGGTCATGGTCTGTCCAAAGAGCACAGCTGGGCCAGGCCATCCTGGACCACACTGTACAGGACGCCCGGGCTAACTGCTAAACTCTCGGAGGCGCCTTTCCTTGTGTGCTTTTGCAGGATTACATGTCTGATGACTGTGCCGGGCTATGAAGGTGAAGGCCTGGGACCCAACCGGTGTGCAGCAAACTCTGGTTTCACCCCCACCTGGCGGGCACGTGAGTCAGAGGACGAGACCCTCAGGGCCCTAACCCAGGCACCAGACTGCCTGGAACTTGTGCCCAAAGCCAGAGAACACTGATGAGAAGGGAAGAGCCTCAGCTGGGGCACAGGACTGTGGTCACCCTGGAAGTGGTCCCTCATATCAGCCAGGTCAATAACCTTCTCAGAAACTTGACCTCGATTTTGTCATCCAGGGTCTACAGAACCCAGGGCCTTGAGGGGTTGCCTTGGGCAAAGCTGTCCAAATAGCACACCCAGTGTCAGGATTCCGTATGAGGGAGGGGTGCTGGGCGCTGTGCTGTCTCATGCGAGGAGAGAGGGGGGCGGCCAGGTGAGGGGCTGCAGGCCCCAGGACGCTCACCATCATGGCCTCCTGCACGGTCAGGTGTGGCAGCAGCATGTCGTCCTGCATGATGTAACAGGACACCTTCCGGAAACAGCGTAGGTCCCGCGGGAGGCCGTTGATGAGGACCTCACCCTTCATGCCCGTCTCCCTGCAAGACCAGTGAGAGGATGTGTCAGCCCGATCCCTCCTGCACCCCTTCCTCTTCCAGGGCCCGGGGAGGGGAGAGAGGACGGCCCCTCCCAGCATCTTCTCACTGGGCCAGTAGGGACACCAAGCCAGGCAGGGATGGGAGGCCCAGAACAGCACCAGAACTCAGAGAAGGGAACTGCACAAAGAAAACACTTAGCGTGGAAAGGGAGAGGCAAGCGTGGGGCCTCTCTGGAACAGCACATTCGTAACAGGCGCCTGTGGACCAAACCAATGGAGATACACACGGATGCTCCTACACGCAGCCACGAAGTCCCACGCACACCTCTGGCTTTGCAGGGTTTTATAAGATGGGTGTATGAACAATGTTATGTGCAGCCGAGGCTACACCAACCGCCCCAGAGGCCCCAGAGGCCAAGAGTCTTCAGTCTGGGGTGTGGCCACTACATCAGAACCAGTTCCTGGGGGTTGCACGACTATGATGCTGACTGGGAGGACCACTGCAGGCTCCCTGGGCTCGGGTGGCTCAAAGAGGAGGAGGACTGCGCCCTGAGCCTCCTCGGCCAAGCGATGGGAATCTGTTCTCTCTGACCACAGTGGAGGTGCGGCATCCTACGTGTACTGTGGAGATGGAAGGGCATGGCCCCACCAGCCACGCTCACTCCCTCATCCACAGACCCACTGGGCATCGCTATGGCCCGACACTCTTCTGGGTGCATCATCTCAGCCCAGGGACACAGTGGGAGCCATGGGCATCCTACTAAGGATCCCCGTTCTCCAGCCCTGCCTCCTCAATGCCATGAAGAACAGAAACACAGAGGGTCTATGGAGACCAGTGCAGTTATATCTGGTGTCCAACTTCATCCAGCCCATTGCTGTGACCGTGGGCCCTGTGGTGGGTCCCTTCTTTCCTCCAGGGAATGGGTGGGATCAACTGGTGTTCCAGGGAACCAGGCTGGGAGCTCAGTTGTCTCCAGGTTGCCCTCTGTGGCTCCAGGACGGCCACGTGCTGTGCAGTCTGGACAGCAGCTGAGGGTGTGGGATGATCTGAAAAATGGCTTCTCTCCCCTCCTGTGTCCCCAGCATGACACTGGGTGTTGGAAGTTTGGCTCTCACCTTTAGAAGTGAATACAACAGACAGGAATCTGCCATAAGTGAGACTTTTAAAAATCCTAATTTTCATCTTTAAAGAGTAATTCTGAAGTCCTAAGGAAGGGGGGGGGTGGAATTTATTTCTTTGCCAGTAAATGAACTTATTTTTAAAATGTATTTCCTAAAGTAGCAAGTGGAAGCCATGAGATCTGAAGAGGCTTTTAGAGAGCATTTTGTTAACACTTCTGAAGATTCAGCTTTCAAATCATCCTTACATGAATGCCACTGGACAGGGTGTCGAGAGCTGTGGTTTCCGAACGTCGGAGCAGCTAACGTGGCCACAAGCAAGAGTCATGTGAGCTCCGGGCCCCAGCCTGATGCTGCTGCTTTTCTTCTGAAAATGGCTCATCTTACCTTTGACCTTCATTCACACTCGTCTCAGCATTCTCCTGCCGTCCCCTCTCCAACCTGAACCTCTCCATTACTTCCTGTCCCATAAGGCCTGGCCCTTCTGCCCCAGGACCTCCCTCTCCTGAGCACAGCATCCACTCACCACCACTAGGTGACAACCAGCATGTGCTGCCTTCTGATGCCCCCAATGCCGGAGCTCTGTTCCCTTCACAGATTCCAAAGCCTCTTAATGTGAGACACCCCTCTGGCTTCCCGGGAGCCCGCCCAGAGCCTTAAGAAGTGACGGGATGGACCATTCATACCGTTGGCCCCTGGCTGACCACTGGGCGAGGGTCTGCTCACCTGTATCCGGCCAGGATGTTCATGAACGTGGACTTCCCAGCCCCGGAAGGACCCATGATGGCCACCAGCTCTCCACTGTTGAACTTCCCAGAAATTCCTTTCAGAAGGGTCTTGTATCCTGTGAAAAGCAGATCACATTCATTTTCAAACCAGGACTCACTGGTTTTGCCCCCAGCACTGCAGAGGCAAACACACAGTAGGCTTGGCTGCAGAACCAAGGCCAAAGCCAAGGTCTTTCACACCATAGTACAGCAGTCCCCAACCTTTTTGGCACCAGGGACTGGTTTCGTGGAAGACAGTTTTTCCACAGATGGCGGCGGGGGGGGATGGTTTCGGGATGATTCAAGTGCATTACATTTATTGTGCACTTTATTTCTATTATTATTACATTGTAATATATAACGAAATAATTATACAACTCACCATAATGCAGAACCAGTGGGAGGCCTGAGCTTGTTTTCCTGCAACTACAGGGTCCCATCTGGGGGTGATGGGAGACAGTGACACTCTAACTGTGTTGCTTATGTCCAGTCTACTCCATAAGAAGCAGCTTAATTGTCACTTGCCACTCACTGATAGGGCTTTGATGTGAGTGTGCAAGCAAATGATTTATGATGGTCTCTGTGCGGTCAAACCTCTCTGCTAATGAGAATCTGTATTTGCAGCCGCTCCCCAGCGCTAGCGTCACCGCCTCAGCTCCCCCTCAGATCATCAGGCATTAAATCTTTATAAGGAGCGCGCCACCTAGATCCCTCGCATGCGCAGTTCACAGTAAGGTTCGCACTCCTATGAGAATCTAATGCCCCAGCTGATCTGACAGGAGGCGGAGCTCAGGCGGTAACCCGAGCCATGGGGAGCGGCTGTAAATACAGATGAAGCTTCGCTTGTTCCCCTGCTGCTCACTTCCTGCTGTGCCTGGTTGGGGGGGGGGGGGTTGGGGACCCCTACTATAGTATTTATGAAAATGCTGAGTTCTGGGCAAGAAAATGGACCTCAGGTCTTTTGGAAGCCTCTGCCTACGTCCTCCATTGCATGCCATGCGTGTATCAGTGATAAGTACCAGTGCACGTACAGCGCTTTAGAGTTTACAAAGCCCTTTCGTGGACATCATCTAGGGTACGAGGACTCCACCATTCTCATTTCGGATTGAGGAACTGGATGTCCAGCGGGCCTGGGCGACTTGTCCAAGACCCCAGAGCCTGTGTGAACAGATCCTAACCCAGGGCTGCACCACCCACCACAATGGTCAACTCATGCCTTTATCAATTAAGTGATTAATTTATTATTTCATGTATGAATGTTCTATTTCTCATCTCTACCGGTATAAATTATTTGTATAGAATTTATTCACAAATCATTACTTTATAATTAAATGATTCATGTATTAATAATTCATTAATAATTAAAAGCTTATCATTTTGCACTTGCATCACATTGCTTTGGACTTTCTGCCAAATCTCCATCCGAGAGCTTTGTGAAAGGAAAAAAAACTACATATGCCAAATGGAGTCACATTACTTTTTCTCAAGCAGACTGTTCAAATGAGCCACAAAGAATCAAATAGAAGCAACTGGATTCATCTAAAGACTCCTAATTCAGAAACATTTTTCAGGGACTTCCCTGGCGGTCCAGTGGTTAAGACTCTGTGCTTCCACTGCAGGGGGGCACAGGTTTGATGCCTGGTCCGGGAACTAAGATCCCGTGTGCTGTGCAGCTCAGTTAATAAAATAAAATAAAAAATAAATTTAAAAAAGAAGAAACACTTCTCAGTCCCTGAGAAACATTCCAAGGACATACCCTTAAATGAACAGAATCGGGCAAAAGCAGTACTTTGGCTTCCCACGCAGAGCTGAAAGGGGCCTGATGAGGAAAGGGCCTGCGGAGCCCTCGACTGAGCCTTGGTCTTGGACTCTGCCCCTAGTCGCTCCCTAGACCCCCCCAAACCTGTGTGTCTACTCGAGCCCCAGCCTGGGTCTGGGGAGTCTTCTCCTAGCCGCCTCTCATCTTTCACAGATGGGACACCCTAAACACCCAGCCTGTCACCAGCTGCCTCCTTGATCTGGATGGCAAGTCCCTGAGGACCTTTGAATCAGGCAGAGAGAAGCAGAAGCGAAAGGCAGGAAGCACGCGGTCCTGCGACCTGACTCGTTACGGGGAGCGGCAGTCACCTGGGGAGACCTGAGACAGTCACCCCTGGTTGGGGGGCAAGGGCTGAGGAGCAGACAGACGGGGCAGGGGGGCCTGGGGCAGCAGCTCAGGACCACAAGCGAGTCAGACTCCTACCCCCGGGACGTGGGTGATGGCAGAGGTGGGCAAACACACAGCAGGGGAGCCCAAGGAGACCAGGGTTGGGGGTCGGGGACCCTGAAAAATCATGTCTGCCACATGGTGGACAGATGGAGGGAAGAACTGGGGGATAGCAGGGCCCCCTCCCTGCAGGGTCAAGCCCCAGCTTGGGCTCCCCATGGGATGGAGCTCTGCAGAGGGGGGCCAGGTGCTCCGGGCCCCGGGCCCAGGGGACCTGTGTGACATCACTGAGGGAGCACTAATGCCGGGCGTCTGCTCCTTGCTGTCCTCCTGGGGGTTCAGGAGGCATCGGGGTTACTCCAGAGCAAACCTTCCTTTAGGCTGTTCTGCCCCGAGTTCAGAGCCGATCCCCAGCTGGTCCCCTGGCAAGCGGGAGCCGCCCGGTTAGGGAAACGGATGGCTGAGGTGACCACTGGCCACTTAGAGGCCACGTGCAGCCTGCCCCTGGGTCATGACGCCTGAGGACAGCCTCACCTTGGGGATCTGAGGGGTCCGTTCCCTCCAGCAGGGCCCATGGGTGCTGCTTTCACTGTGACCCGTGGGCACCGGATAATAACACTGCCAGGGAGCTCCCACAGGCTGTGACACCCACGGCCAGGACGCCAGGAACAGACATGGGTCTGGGAGTTGGGGGAGCATCAGGCCTTTCAGGGGAAAAGGCGGGCAGACCGGGGTTATAGACCATGGTTTCGTCATTTACAGCCAGCAAACTGGAGTTGGGGGGCCTGGCTGTGGACCCCAGAGCTAAAGTGGCACACGTGGAGCCAGGTGAGTCAGCGGCCCCCAGCTCTTGCTCTGGAGGGGCGTGGGCTCCCAGGGGGACGTGGAGCAAGGGGCAGGGCCTATGTGTGACACGATGCAAGGCCGGCCAGCTGAGAAGTGTCCTCACGTGCAGTCCACCCTCTCAGGCGGTGCTTCTCTAATATCAGAAACCTGTTTTTCTTTTATTTATTTATTTATTTTATTATTATTATTATTTTGCGGTGCGCGGGCCTCTCACTGCTGTGGCCTCTCCCATTGCGGAGCACAGGCTCCAGACGCGCAGGCTCAGCGGCCATGGCTCACGGGCCCAGCCCTTGCTAGGTACGGTGTGTTTTGTAAGGGAGGGACAAACATGCCACAGCATTTCTAACTATCCCACGGATCCACTAAACTCAGAGCTGGTGGACGGGCCAGCCCTGTGCCTTGCTCAGTGGGCATCAGGAAGGAGAACCACGATGGTAAAACCGGTAAAGGCTTTCTCCATAAACCCCGCCAGGGACACGAAAATGAAGCCAGCTGGAAGTGACTTGTCCCCGATCGAATCCTTTTCAAGGGGAGTTGTGACGGGTACAGAAAATCCACACGTCCATTCAGCACCCACCTGGTGGGGCTGTAATTGTCTATAAAGACATGGAGATAAAGATGCTTATTAGCAGTTAGCATTAAGTGAAAGTGAAGGGCTTTCTTTTTTTTTTTTTTTTTTGCTGTACGCGGGCCTCTCACTGTTGTGGCCTCTCCCGTTGCGGAGCACAGGCTCCGGGCGCGCAGGCTCAGCGGCCACGGCTCACGGGCCCAGCCGCTCCGCGGCATGTGGGATCCTCCCGGACCGGGGCACGAACCCGTATCCCCTGCATTGGCAGGCGGACTCTCAACCACTGCGCCACCAGGGAAGCCCTGAAGGGCTTTCTTAGTTATGCCTGCAGTGAGTTACTTTTAGAATGTTACCAGTTCGGAAAAAGCCTGTCCAGACATCCTGAGTTTCAAGAACGAAGGAGACATCTGAGCAGAGGCTATTTCTAAAGGCGACGCCCGCCTGCCAGCGCCAAACTGAGCGCCCGACAGGAGCCCAGCGCCTGACACCTGCCCCCAACGCACACCTCCTTTTGCCTCCCGGCCCTAGCATTGCCCCTAGAGGCCGTGAGCATCAGCTCCACGAAGACATGACCAGAACAGCCTTCCGAAGCACCGTGTCCTGTGTGTGGAGCGGTGCTTGGCACGTAGTGGTCACTGAAAAAGCGTCTGTGACGTTGATAATAAGAAGGTGAACTCTTTGCACAAGTGAATTCAGAGTGACAGCCACCGCCTTGGGCATTGCCCTTTGGTTGTCACTTCTTTCCAAGCCACCCGCAACAGGACCAGACCCCTCTGGCGAATGCTGGGCCAGCAGGAAACGGCCAGGAGCCCACGGAGGATCAGCTGTCTGGATGGTCTCCGAGGTCAACTCACAGGGCAGGCACTGCCTTATGGAGGGGCCGTGGTGTCCCTGTGTCTCACATCCTATAAGTATAAACCCATGCCCCATCGCCAGTAAACTTTTATGTAACAGCAATCAAAATGTGCACATTCCATCGTTTCTGGGTAATCACTTTTTTGTTGTTTGTTTGTTTGTTTTTTGCGGTACGCGGGCCTCTCACTGTTGCGGCCTCTCCCGTTGCGGAGCACAGGCTCCGGACACGCAGGCTCAGCGGCCATGGCTCACGGGCCCGCCGCTCCGCGGCATGTGGGATATTCCCGGACCGGGGCACGAACCCGTGTCCCCTGCATCGGCAGGCGGACTCTCAACCACTGCGCCACCAGGGAAGCCCTGGGTAATCACTTTTGATGCAAATTTTATTGAAGTATAGAATACACAGAGGAAAGCGCACATGTCTTAAGTGTACACGCAGCTCAATTCACGCCCCCAGACAGAACCACCATGGAGCCAGCGCCCGGACCAAGAAGCAGGGCGCACAGAGACTGTGGAGGCCCCTCAGGTCCCCTGCCATCAGGTCAGTGCCTAACTGCTTTTGAATCTTAAATAGAACCCCTAGGGCGTTGATTTTTAATCAGAGGAACACATCTTTCCCAAACAGAGGGGAAAAAAAAAGATAATTTCCTTCCTTGGAAATGAAGACACCCCTCCTTTGCTATGGACAAGTCAAGGATTACCCCTTAGATGGGAAAGCACCTCCCAGTGTCCGGCGGTGAGCGCCTGTTTGCGGGCGTGTGGCCCCTGCCCTCCTCCGGCCAGGCAGCAGCTCCTGGGATGAGCTGATTCTTGCCTAGAATGTACATCAGGAAACCAGGGAGAAACAGAGTGAGTGACTGTTACATTTCCTACGTCAGCTAACGGTGCTTTAAAGAAAAACGGTCCTTGTCAACACCTCCGAGGTTCTGTAAGGTTGGTCGGGTAGGGGTATGGATTTTCTCACTGTAGACACGTGCCCTTGAAGGAGGGGCCGGGGAAGAGCCCCACCCTCGGGAAGCGCCAGCCCTGGGCGCCCTCACTCAAGGTCAGCAGAGGCCAGCTTTGAGACATCTTCCCCTCTATGCCCCACAGCAGGCTGAGTCCCGGGTGCCTCTCTATATTGCGCAGAGGAGAAACAAGGGCTCAGAGAGGGTTCGTGACCTGCCTGAGGCCACACAGAGGCTCAGCAGAGGAGCCAACATTTCAACCACTTCTGCCCGACTCCAGCGCGGCCAGGAGCGCCTGCTGGCCCGGCCAGCACAGCCGGGGGTCCAGGCAGCCTCGCCGTCCCTCCTTCCGCGTGCAGGCCTGCTCCCAGTGAGTCCCGAAGCTCAGCTCAGCTCGGGAACGTGCATTTAGTCTGCTGTTGCATGAAATATTTCACAGAGGATGGGAAGAAACCACACACCTTCCTTCCCCAAAACATGAGATGCCCTTGGTCACCGAAGGCCATGGTGGCCACCTGGGTGCCAGCAGCCTCTCCTGGTGGCAAGATGTTCTGAAAGCCAAGCTCCCCAGATCCCTCTGTGCATCCAAAGGGCTCCTGACTCTCCAACCATCCTCCATCTTTCAATTTCTTTTTCGTTTTTACGAAATGTCTCAAGTTTAAAAAAAAAGAAAAAGGAAAGAAAGAAAACCAAACGCTTCTTGCCAGGATGTGGGAAGCTTCTTTTGCCGGAGCGGGGAGCTCAAGCCCCACTTCTATTCAGGACCCTCTCTGCATGTCCAGTGGCTGCTTCTCGTGAACCCCTGTGGCTGCTTCTCGTGAACCCCTGCAGCTGCTTCTCGTGAACCCCTGCGGCTGCTTCTCATGAACCCCTGCGGCTGCTTCTTGTGAACCCCTGCGGCTGCTTCTCACGAACCCCTGCGGCTGCTTCTCATGAACCCCTCTCGCCTTCACTGTCAGAAGCGGGGTGGGCGGGGGCAACATACAGATTCATGAAGAAGGTACAAAGCAGCCGTTCGCCGGCAACTTGCGACCTGTTTTGTGAACCCTCGGGAACCATTAGGCCCCCGACCCCATTACCTGCAGAAAATAATAAGCGGCTTGTCCGTCAGACTCCAGCCCGTGGCCTGCTCACTCAGGTTTCATTTTAACAAGCTGCGGTCTTTGTAACAAGGGGCAGCTCTTCTAGGGAGATCCCAGGGTTGGTCAGTCTGTTTCTGAGCTGCACTGCACAGAGGTCTGTGGTCTGACCGTGCAGCGGGGCCGGGCTGGTCCGTGGGCACCCTCCCAGGCAGGCTATCTGAAGGTCCAGTGCCACGGCGGCAGCTCAGCACTTGGGACCCTCGGCGGGGTCGGGGGGATAAGTGTGCCACAAAAATATTGGACATAAACCACAGGGACCACGGCCAGCATGTGTGTGCAGCTCACAGAGGTGACTGGGTCACACAGAACATTCCTCCTCTGAGCCTCATGGCAAAGGGGGTGAGTTTCATCACAGAGGAGGGTCCCCAGTGGGCAGAGAAGCCGGCCTGCAGGGGAGAGGGGGAGGGAGCCTCCCAAATTCCCCTCCCATCCCCACCTGGTCCCCTCTCATCCACTCCCAGGGTCTCCACACCCATCAGCCAGGCTCCGAGACAGAGCTTCAGATCCCGCTGGTTTGTATCCTCATTGGGAGACCCCCCTCTCACACAGGGGAGAATAAAGCACACACCGAACCTCCCCCTCTAAACCCACTCCCATCTCTGCACATCCAGGAGGTCAGTTTTCCAAATAAAAAAACAGATCACTGTCATCACTGACCATCTGACCACCAGGGACATCCGAAACCCCTACGGATGCCTCCTTGTCGAGACTCCCTGCAGATACAAGGAGGGCCCTAAGCTACCGGGGCGGGCTGGGAGGGCCCCGCGCCGTCTGCGGACGGTGGTCGGGGATTCCGTGCTGGAAGGGGAGGGGGCAGGACACTGGTCAGGAGCCGGCAGCCCACATCGAATCGAGGGACGCCTGCCTCTGGGTGCTTTCCCCGTTCCTGGGATGTCTTTCCGTTTTTTCTTTCTGCTGATGGGTATTTTCCTGCCATCAGCTCCTTGGCTCCCTGGCAGAAGAGGGGCTGGGGAGGGGGAGGGGTGGGCACAGAAGACCCTCGTCCTGCCTTCTGCTGCCACCTCTGGTGTCACCAGTCAGGTGGGTGGGTGGGTTCAGATCCAGGTCTCTAATTGTCCAGGATTCCACGCATGCATATCCACACTCCCGCCTCCTTGCAAATGGTGAGCTTTTAGATATTTGAGCAAGCTCTTTTTAAATGTCTCAGCTCTAAAAGGACCACAGCAAAATCATTCAGAGGGAACAGGGGGAGGGGAGAATATGTGACTTTCAGTCACCTTCCGGTTTCAGCACAGTTCATGTGTCATCGAGGGACAAGACCCTGGCTGGTCAAGTGCTGACAACTCACATCTCAGGCCCTTCGGGAGGAGTCTGGTCCCAGCTTGGCCACCATCGAGCTATGGGACTTGGGCCAGTTCCCAGAAATAATCGCTGCCCCATCTCCAGATCTCACCTCAGGGTAGAGGTAAGCATCCGCTCTAAACATGCGGCCCGTGTCACCGGATTTACCCGAGAGGTGACACACGGTCCTCACCTTCCTCCACGGGTTGGTCCAAGAAACCGCAATTCTTTGCCCCTTCCTGCCCTGTGAGCCCTGGCGTGACTGGTGTTGACAGAACAACACATCCGGGATACAGTGACCCTCACTGTATGGAAGCAGTGCCTCCAGAAGCCATGACCTTGTGCAGTAAATGCACACAGAGGGGCTTCCCTGGTGGCGCAGTGGTTAAGAATCGGTCTGCCAATGAAGGGGACATGGGTTCGAGCCCTGGTCCGGGAAGATCCCACATGCCGCTGAGCAACTAAGCCTGTGTGCCACAGCTACTGAACCCGTGTGCCACAACTATTGAGCCCATGCACTGCAACTGCTGAAGCTCGCGTGCTCTAGGGCATGCGTGCCACAACTCCTGAGCCCCCGTGCTGCAACTACCGAAGACCGTGCAACTAGAGTGCATACTCCGCAACAAGAGAAGCCACCGCAATGAGAAGCCCGTGCACCGCAACGAAGAGTAGCCCCTGCTCTCCACAACGAGAGAAAGCCCGCGCACAACAACGAAGACCCAACACAGCCAAAAAAAAATTAAAATAAATAAGTAAATAAATAAACGCATGCACAACTGCCTGACAGGCGCAAAGACGTGTTTCCAGCAATCCTGCCAATTTCACAAGATGAGTGACAGTTAGGTAAGCCAGACAATGGCCAACTCCTCAAAAGTCACACTGGCTCTGGTCACCTCCATAGTCCCCAGGCCAGCACAGCGCCCCTACCAGGGAGGCCTCCAGGAAGTGCTCCTTGAATGACCGGTCAGGGGGCAGAGATGACAAGGTTCAAACCCTGCAGACCAGGCATTGGCAATGCTTTTCTGTAGGGGGCTGGATCACCAATATTTTAGGCTCTGCAGGATGCACAGCCTGTCAGAACCACTCAACTCTGTGGTTTTGCCACAAAAGCAGCCAGATGTAACGAACAGACGTAACTATAGTCCCATAAAATTTTACTTAGAGAACCAAGCGGTGGGTCAGTTTGGTCCCCAGGCCATTGTTTGCCGGCCCTGCCCTAGGGCCCTGGGGCAGGGCCCAGCACCAGCTACAGCCACTTTCCTATCACGTTATCCCTCCCGTTAAGGAGGGTCACCAGTTCTCGGGGAAGGACAGGAGGGCTGAGGCGGGTCTGAGAGCCAGGTGCCCACTTTACACCCAGAAACAAGGAAGAGCACACTCACCTGGGCCTCAAGGAGCTCTGGACGTCATGTCCTCCAGCATTCCGGAAGGAATAACGCCAGCTTGGCCAGCACGACAGAGAGGTGACGGCCTGCGGGGTAGTAACGCCGCTAGGAAAGCTTTGGGCTGGCTGTTCTCCCATCCCTCCCAGACTCCCCACTGTGCCGCCCCAGTTGGGACATGAGCCGCTGCCAGGGGCACCACCAGAGCTATGGCCTCGAGGGCCACCTGTGGGGCAGCCCTCATCGGATGTCCTGAGAGCAGGTGCTAGCAGCTGTCCTGCTCCAGTGGCCCCTCCTCTGATAGAATGTTCTAGACCATGTCTCCAAAGCTCACCAGGAACAGCAGAGTCACCTACAAATTGTCACTTGCCATCTACCTCTACAAGGATTAAATTATGAGCCACTGCAGCCACTGACCTTCAACACCCCCTGAAAGGAGTTCAGGGTGGAGATCAGGAATGAGGCCCTCTGTGTTCTGGGAAAAACTGGAAGAACAGGTCTTCAGATAGTTAGAAATTCTCAGAAGATTTTTTGAGCCCAACTCTGGCATCTCCTCATACCTAGAAAAGCACTAAAATCCTTCATGGTGACGTCTGCTCCTCGTGACTAGAAGTAACCTTCACGAGACAAGCAGAACCTTCTACAAAAAATATGTGCTTGATGGCATGGGCTCCCCCTTCACCAAAACCACATATGTACTGGCCTTCCCCCTACCTCTTTGGAGCAGCTTCTCAGAGCTCTCTGAGATGCTGTCCTCCTTTTGCCCCAAATAAAACTTAACTCACAATTCTTACATTGTGCTTTTTTTTTTTTTTTTTTTCAGTCAACAGCAGGAACGTGTTCAGAGCAATCCCCAACTGCCACCCCCAGGGCTGTTTACAGGCCCAGATTGTTGGAGACTCAGGGTGAGCAGAGCTCTGGGTGGGTGGAGGGAGGGAGGGAGGGAGGGAAGGATGGGTGGGTGGGTGAGTGAACAGAGGGAGGGGTGGTGGGATTCATGCTCTGCCTCACGGGGGGTGGGGCAGAATAACAGTCCCCAAGGATGGCCACATCCTAACCCTTGGCATCTGTGAATACGTTGTCTTACACGGCAAAAGAGACTTTGCGGATGGGAGTCAATTAAGAATCTTGAGATGGAGAGATTATTCTGATCCTGGGGGGTCCAAAATCGTCACAAGGGTCTTTACAAGGGTAAGAAGGAGCAGAAGAATCAGAGGCAGCAGTAGGAGATACGACGATAGATGCAGAGGACAAGAGAGAGAAATTGGAAGGTGCAACTCTGTCAGCTTCGAAGGTGGAGGAGGCCACAGGGCCAGGAACGCAGGTGCCTCCAGAGGGAGTAGAGGAAGGGAAGGGACTCTCCCCCGACGCTGCGGAAGAAACGCAGCCCTGCTAACACTTTGGTGTTAGATTTCTGAACTTCGAAACTTTCAGGCAGTAAACTTGTGTGGTTTGTGTTTGCGGTACTCGGGCCTCTCACTGTTGCGGCCTCTCCCGTTGCGGAGCACAGGCTCCGGACGTGCAGGCTCAGCGGCCGTGGCTCACGGGCCCGGCCGCTCCGCGGCACGCGGGATGCTCCCGGACCGGGGCACGAACCCGCGTCCCCTGCATCGGCAGGCGGACTCTCAACCACTGCGCCACCAGGGAAGCCCACTTGTGTGTGTTTTTAAGCCACCCAGTTTGCAGCAATTTGTTATAGCAGCCACCCGAAACGAACACGCCCAGCCTCCCACTGCCCACACCAGCCACGCCCCCGCCAGGCCTCCTGGGTCCTCCCTGGGGGACCAGTTCCCTCGGAAGATAACTTCCTGCTTCCTCCATGAATATTACGTAACAGTTGCACTTTTCAACCAGCAAGCCTTCCCAAGGGGCAGTGTCCTGCGAAGGAATGTTCTAGAAGCAATGAGAGCTGCCACCTTGCAGCTCTTCCAGGGGCCCTTCTCCAATCCAGGGTCATTCTCAGACTTTCCTGTGCAGCCCACATGGGCACGAAGCCTGGTTAAAGCATTCCCAGTGCAGGCTTTTCATAATGAGGTTAAAGGAGCCGATTAAGCTCTGTCCAATTAAATGTGAAAAGAAAGATGGTCAACCTTGGAGTTTCCAGTGGGGACCTCGGGAGAGGGGGGAGCACGGGGGTGGGTGGCAGCCCCGGCCTCATTCTCAGCTGTGCTCATGGCTGGACAGTGGCCATGCACAGGCCGTCCGTCACCATCCTGGCCTCAGTTTCCCCTGATGAAAGAAGAGGGGCCTACCCTCCAAAGGCCCAGAGTTCACCAGGTGTGCGTCACGTGGGGCTTTCTTCCCTGGACAACCAAACGTCAGCTGAGGTTCAGGTGTGAGCTTTGACTGAAATGGCCAAGGGTCCCAACCTAAGGGCCGGAGACACGGAATTCCATCTGTAGACTCAACGCTCATGGCAAACGTTGCTATTGAGGCTGAACCCAAGTTCACCAGCATGCAGAGCCTGGCCCAAAATCTTTCCTCAATCTGAGGCAGATCTTTCCTTTCACAGAGATGTTTTTCAGTTGGTTCTAAACAATGACAACTAAAAAGAAACGAGGGACCCCAAGCAAATTACAAAGAGCCAGGCAATAAACCCAGATCACTTACTATTTTCAAATGGATGTGTGTCTTCAATTTTTTTTTTTTTAATGGTAAATTTTTGCACAGCGGACTCACAGGATTCTAGAGTGAGACATTTCCTAGCTCTGCCAAAGAGGACTTGCCCAACCCCAATGCACTGCCCTCATACCACACACATCACTGGCTCTCCCCTACCCGGCACTGTGCTCACTGACTGTGTATTTTCTCTGCTGAGAGGTAGAAACGAGGCAGACATTCCTAGCCGGCTGATGAAAATTATCGTCGATGTCACGGGACGCGAAAATTACGGCAATCAAAGGATTGTCTGATGTGGTGAGCACGAATCACTCAGGATCCTTCTCAATGTTTGGAAACCAGGAAGGGAACATCGGCTGAGATGGGAGAAGGAAGTGGGGCTGCGGGACAGAGAAGAGGTTGCCTTGGCGGCTCAAGAGAGGACAAGTCGTGTTCTGGTTGTCCAGTCGCCTCTGGAAGGAAGTGTAAATGTCTCCTGTGCTCGCCAGTGTTGTCCATTGTACCCAACTGGCATGGAGAAATTCAGCCCATATGCACATCCTTCATCCTCATGAAGCATCATTTTCGAGAACTCCTTTGCTGGCATGATAGCTGGGCTCACTCTAGCCATGCAGGGAAGCACCTCTGGACTGCAGGCGTTTCGGTGGCCAGTTCCATCACATTCTAACGTGTGTGAAATTCTTCTTAACCACGAATTTAAACATATTCCAATTTCTGGAGTGTTGTATCCACTGTGGGATGAGCACAGTGGGTGGGGGGCCTGAGGGAGGGGTCGGCCCTCTAGAGTCTGGATGTCCCAGCATCATGCCTTCCCGTGGTCGGTGTCTATGCCCTCACACTGGCCCAGCAACAAGCTTTGGGACGAGGCTGCTTAGAGGAGGGGGGACAGACAGTGGGTCTCAGCTCATCTATCCCCAGCACCAAGCAAACTCCAGCACGTGTCCTGCTGAAGCTGTGTCTCTTTTCCC
>NW_006779682.1:160929-175619 GCF_000442215.2 Lipotes vexillifer
AAGCTGTGTCTCTTTTCACCAGCCCTGTGCCTCCTTAATAATAACTCCGTAAACAACGAGGGATAATTCAGACCAGACACTGAATGGGAAATAATTCTGCAGAGCCGCCAGCCCCGTGGTCCCCAATATCACCTGCATGTGGAGTCTTTCTGGAGCTTTGGAAACAATTCTGATGGGGTCAGTCTGGCCCCAGGGGCCCCTCCATCACCCTACAGCTGTGTCTCTAGTTTGCTGTGTGACTGGGGCCAGTTCCTTCAGCTTCCTAGACTCACCTTCCTCACCTGGTGATGGGCAGGAAAGAGTACTTGACCTTAAGGGTGTTTGTGAAGATAGAACAAGATCACATGTTTGAAGGATGTCACAAGGAGCTGCAGGTAGATGATGTAATAAGCCGTGGTCGCTAGAGATGCAACTGGGACAAAACGCATCCCGGGAACCGCAAGCCATGTGACAGCAGTGTCCCTTCACCTGAGGAGGAACAGCTGGACCACCATCCTCATTCACGTGGACTGAGGATGCCACACGTGTCCTGGCGCATCTGCGGGGAAGGGGCGCCTACCAAGAGCGCCCACCTCAGGGTTGACATTCTGGATTTGGCTGTTCAGGCTTGTGATCATTTTCAATGAGCCAGAGCCCATTTCTGGAAGGCTCCAGAAAGCCTCCAAGTGCTGCTGGGTGAAGAGACGCCGGTCAGCCTCTGTGAGGAGGGACAGGGCTGCCTGGGAACCCTGACCCCAGCCTCCCCAGGAGAGGACCTGCATCTGTTTACACCATGAGAACTTCTGTCTCTCAGTGGCTCAGGGTCCCAGAGAACACTGATGGGACATTGCTGGGAAGTCATTTCCTGCCATCCAGGCTACACAGGTCACCTGGAATCACAGCCCCCTCAAGCCAGAACTCCTGGGTTGGGAGCTCAGAGCAGCTCTGATGCTGATGCCAAGACAACATGCTGTGCACCCCTACATGCACACACACACCATGTACATACACTGTGTATACACACACACACACCAAGTACACACACACCGTGTACACACACACACCGTGTACTCACATACCGTGTACACACACATATCGTGTACATACACACACTGTGTACATACACTGTGTACACACACATACCATGTACACACACTGTACATACACTGTGTACACACATACACACCATGTACATACACTGTGTACATATGCACACCTCGTACACAGACATACTGTGTACATACACACACTGTGTACATACACACACATACCGTGTACACACACCATGTACACACACATACCATGTACATACACACAGTGTACCTACTCACACACCATGTACACACACACCGTGTACACACACACCGTGTACACACACACACACCATGTACACACACTGTGTACATACACTGTGTACACACATACACACCATGTACACACACATACCGTGTACATACACACACTGTGTACACACACATATCATGTACACACACACCATGTACATACACACTGTGTACATACTCACACCTTGTACACACACTGTATACACACACATACCGTGTACACACACACACACACTATGTACACACACTTTGTGTACATACACCATGTACACATACACCCCATGTACATACACTATGTACACACACATACAATGTTTACACACTGTGTACACACATACACACCATGTACACACACATACCATGTACATACACACAGTGTACATACACACACCTTGTACATACACTATGTACACACACACACACCATGTAAACATACCATATACACACACATACTGTGTACACACACACACCACGTACACATACCATATACACACACACATACCATGTACCTACACTGTGTACACACATACACGCCATGTACACACACATACCATGTACACATACACACTGTGTACATACACACACCTTGTCCACACACTGTGTACACACACATACTGTGTATACACACACACACCATGTACACACACACCATGTACACACACATACCATATACATACACACACTGTGTACACACACGCCATGTACACACATGCCATGTACACACACACCCATGCCCCACAGGCAGCTAGGTCATCAGTGCACTGGCAGTGGAGCCCCTGCCCCAGTGCAGATACTAAAAAATAGATGGGAGTTATTCACATCTGCCTGTCAGGCATGAAGCTGTTTTCTATCACTGCAGTATTTTTATCCTTCTAAAAGAAGAACTGGTCTTTTTCACAAGCTTCTAAACCTGCTAGAACAATGAAGAAAAAAACATCCTTCTGTTTACTTAAATTATGCCAAAAGCACCAATAAGGTTGCCAAATAATCTCCTAGTATCGCGTCAACTTCAATCTGAAATCAACAAAGCAGGTCCATTTCTGCACCCAAAGTCGTGCTTCTCTAGATGCCAACATTGACCACATAAGCCCAGCTGCGCTCCCCACCCCTCCCCCTCCCCTTCCCCTCCCCCCCCCCCCCACCCTGCCTCAGCCTCACCAACGTTGTTGTAGCTGCTCCTTAAACCTGCCTCAGGGCCTTTGCACAGGCCCTTCCCCTCCCCCACCAGTCTCCCCTTGGAGCTGAAAGGGGCTCTTGGTGAGAACAGACGGCCTTGTTCTCCAGACCCTCCTTCCTCCCTCTCCAATAGAGAGCTCAAGGCGAAAAGGACAAAGGTCCATATTCCCAGACACCAGCGACATTTCCTTCTCCCCCACCTGCTTCTTCCCCCTAATGCCCAAGGGCCCGCTCATCAATGCGTCACTTTTCCTCATTAAGAGGCAAAGCCACACCCACAGCTCAGACCTCTTCCTGTTTTTCGCACCTTCTGAAATCGAAAGGGGGTTTTTCGCCCACAATAACAACAAGAACCAGGTCTGGGAAGCTGGGCTTAAAAATATCAACATGGACGCGACCATAACACGTGAAGGCTTCTGAGTCACAGGGAGGGAGAACCACTCGTGAAATGAGGACATTGTCATTATTTGTCCCCAAACCGCGCACGTCACCCCCTGCCAACCCCCAGTGGATGTTACAGCAGGAAGTCCACTCTGCCTTCAGAACAGCTGCTTGATTTGTCAGGCTGTGAACACGGACCCCCGGATTTTTAGCAGGCGCTCATGCTCTGGAAGTCGACAGGGCAACAGACAAGGCGGCAAGCTTTCCGGATGGTTCCCCCGAGGCGCGACTTTAATGGACGTAAAATGGTCCCCTGGGGACTTCCCTGGCGGTCCAGCGGTTAAGACCCCGCGCCCCCAATGCAGGGGGCTTGGGTTCAATCCCTGGTCAGGGAACTAGATCCCGAATGCTGCAACTAAGACCCGGCGCAGCCTAAATAAATAAATATTATTAAAAAAAAAAAATCCTCTAGGGACACCCAATCACAGTGGGTCCCCAGGCTTTTAAAAAAAAAGATGGTCCCCTGACCACAGCTCAGGGATGCTTTCCATCCTTTTGTCCTGAGAGCCTCTCCCAGCTTCACCACCCCAATCTCCCTCATGTTTCGAGGTCCCTGTAAGTCTGCCTGCCCGCCCCCGCCCTCCACACACCCAGTGCCCTCCTAGGTTCCACTTCTGCCCCGACCCCGAACAGAAGCAGCCTCTCATCCTTCTGCCTGAGTGGGTCTAAGCATTCTGAATTTCGGCGGGCCACTGTCACGTCAGTAGGTATCGTGTACAATGATGCTCTGTGTCCGCAAGCACCGCCAAGGAGGCGCACACACAGCTTCCTCTCACCGCTGATCCCACAACACTGTTGGGAAATCCACCACCTTAAAATGCGCCTCTGCGACACAGAGCTTCTTGCCTGTCCTTCAAAGCCCACTACTCCGCAGACTTGGAGGACAGTGGCACGTCAGGGGCCACTCAGCAGAGCCGCTGAAATGCAAGTTCCCTTCCGTGTTCCCCAGAAAAAAGTCATAGCACCGAGGGAGGCGCCCAGCTCTTCCCAGGCGGGCTCCTGGCCTGGGGACAGTGGGACGCTGGCTGCAACTGCCCGGCGGGTCCCATCAGATGGGGGCCTCCCTCCCTACTGGGATCCAAGGGGCTCTGTGAGAAAACGATACGGTGGGCTGCATCCCAGGCCCTGCTGAGCTGAGCCCAGCATGGTTCTGGCTCACTCCCCACCCGCCGAGGGGGCACCTGCGTATCCCTGGTCTGATCTTGTGACCTGCTCTGGGCACCTGCCCTGACAGGTGCTGTGGTCTCTGCCCCTCGCCCGTGTTCCCGGCTGACATGCCCACGCCGACCCTGGCATCTCCAGCTGGAGCAGCAACCAGCCCTTGATTCAGGGCAGAGCAGGCGTACTCCCTGGGGACCAGCTGCCCCCAGGCTGGGATCTGGATTTAGATTCCTCGTCTGCTGCTTCCTGAAGCTCTGGCTACGTCCGTCCCCACGTGCCGCTGTCACATGCAGGCATGTGGGGACTCTGGAAGGCAGAGCACACAGGTGGCAGCCCCAGCACAAAAGTCCCTTCCACTGCTGTGCCCAAGCAGCAGCCCCTGAACCTCGCTCACTGCCGCCACCACCTGGCCTGGGACGACATCTAGAGGTGGCCTTCCCTCCAATGACTTCCCAAACTCCGTCCCCAAAGCGGGTTAAAATCCAAGTGGTGAACCTTGAAATCCAAGGTTGCCGGGAGGAGGGAGGAAAGGTCGCCTCCAACCCGCAGTCACCCAGCCAGAAAGATGCTGAGGTCCCCAAGCAACTCGTCTGTGAATAAAGCTTTCTCTTGGGACACATTTCAAAGCTGAATGACATCGGAGCCACCTTCTATTAAAGAAAGATCACAGGGCTTCCCTGGTGGCTCAGTGGTTGAGAGTCCGCCTGCCGATGCAGGGGACATGGGTTCGTGCCCCGGTCCGGGAGGATCCCGCATACCGCGGAGCGGCTGGGCCCGTGAGCCATGGCCGCTGAGCCTGCGCGTCCGGAGCCTGTGCTCCGCGACGGGAGGGGCCACAGCAGTGAGAGGCCTGCGCCCGCGTACCGCAAAAAAAAAAGAAAGATCACAGTGCAACGCCAACCAGAGGCCACAGACTCTCAAGAAAGGCACAGGTAAGACTCTCGAACAGGACAGCCCAGAAGGTGAGCCAAAATGCCCCGCACCCAACAGCCGCCCAAGCTCTGTGCCTCTGAGCTCGGCTTCCCAGCCCTGCTGGCCGATTCGCAGTCGGGGGTCTCTATTTCACGAGAGCCGGGATCACTGCTCTGATACAGCAAATGGCTGTACTCCTGGCCCCAAATTCATACTGTGAAAGAGAGATAGAAAACAAAGCAAAAATCGGCACGCACACAAAGGCAGGTGCAGAGCACGTTGGAAGCAGGGCTTGGCTGGCAACCACTGGGCTTTGGCGCTTCCCCAAATGTTTACGTTAATGACATTTGGCAGCCCACAGCTGACGCGTCTCCAAGTAGCCAGGCACAGCTGGAGATGCTCAGCTCAGCCACTGGCTGCTGTGCGGGAGCATTTTGGGGGCAGTTTTAGAAGCAGCAGCTCAGAGAGCTGCTGTATGTCTACACTGGGGATTTTCAAGAGCTTGGTGACCTGGCTGAGGCTGCTGCCACCTGCTTCGTGAACTTGCCCTGTGTCCCGTGGAGAGAGCGCTGCACACGGGGCTGGCTGTGTCCTCGACGGGCTCCGGGGACACATCCTGGACCAGTGGGGCTCCTGGGTGGGATGCTGAGCCTCTCAAGGCTCCCTCTGGATGGGCCCCCACCCATCTCCCTCCAGGACCAACACTACGTGCCCCAGCCTGGGGTTCACGGCCTTCCTTCCACAGTACACATGAGCCCTTCTAGGCCCATCTCCCTTTACCCCCCTTTACCCACTGCCTCAGTTTCCCTGCACGCCGGGCTGGTCTGCTTGGGGTCCCCCCAACCCGCCCGTGCCCGTGCTGGTTCTCCCCTGAGAACATGCCCACCGCGCTCTCTCAGCCTTGTCCTACCTGTTCTTCAAACCAGTTCCCTGGCCCCTGAGGAGGAGGATGACCTTTATAGGGTGACAAGAGCTCAAACCTTAAACCCACCCCTCGAGTATCATGGGACTTGGGGCAACTTGATGTAGCTCTGTGAGCCTCTGTTTTCTCATCCATAAATTGGGGATACACATACCTCCTACCACTGGGTGCTGCTGGAAGATGAAATGACACAAGGACTGGGAAGCATTCCATACGTGGTTGGGTGTCAAAGACTGCCCCCCACAAACCTAGAGCAATGGCTTCCTCCTCCAAGCACCTGGGCCATTTTCATCCATTTGTTCAATGTGCCAATTCATCATTTTACCACCTTGAGAGTCAAAATGGGAGGCCTGGAGGCAAACCAGCTGATCCCATGCCCGCCTCCCTCCTGGGCCAATGACAGAGTCCCCTGGGCCCCAGACTCCTCACCTTCAAGGGAAGGGAGATATAGCTCCATCCGAGCTGTAGGTGGGTAAATAAGGCAGCGTGTGTCAGGCGGGGACAGAGCCTGGCACCGAGTGGGTGCTCATCACTCTAGTTACTATTATCGACGCTGTGCTGCGATCACATCTATTGTTGGCAGCAGTGTACTTATTAGCTCTGCCGTGGTTCCCCTTCCCAGCTGTCTGGCGGGTCTCCCCCTGGAAGCCCCATCATCCCAGGTACCTGGAGCAGGCCTTCCACACACCGCTGTCTGTTCCTTGGTCTGACTCCTGAACAAATTCCCAAGCCAGCAATCAGGCATGATAGGAGGAAAGGTACAATTGCAAGAGACAAAAAAGCTTGTGTTATCCTCAGTTCGGTGAACACGAGGCATAGAACCGGCCTGGGTTCACGGTACTGTGTGAGAGACCCTGATGCAGACAAGCATGCCTTCTGCTGACACCATGAGTGACCCCAGAGGACCAAGAACAGCCACAGGGGGGACCCACGAGCAGGCCAGGAGGAGGCGCTTCTCCTGAACGGCCTTGACGCATTGCCACGGACGCCCCAGCGCCCATCTTCAGGCGCCACTTCCAAGGAGCGAGCTTGAGTGTGGCTTCTCAACGTCTGAGCGCCACTGCATGCAGCTGCCTGTCCCTGGGGAGCCTGGAGCCACCCTCCCGGTGCAGGACATCCACAGGAACCCCGAGGAGACCAGAGGACCATGCAGCGCCCAGCAGCACGGAGAGGGCGAACTGGGTTTCAAGCTGCCTTCTGTCCATTTAAATGCTTTCAAAATGTGACCAGAAGGGCCAAACGCCCCCAAGTCCCAGCTCAGCTCCAGCCCCTGCTTTCCCCTGGGAACACGCCTTCAACAGGGCCCCTACAGCACCGGCCAGCAGAGGGGCGGGATTCGCCCCAGGAGAACGCCAGCCACCCAAATAGAATCATCAGCTCCGGCCAGGCCTCACCCCTCTGTCTTCATTTTGTGTCACTGCCTCCTGTGGTTCCCGGTCACCCAGGCTGACAGTTAGGGTCCCCACCACCCTCGTGTGCACTCACCTCATTTCTGCACGGTCCCATCCCTTCCTTTTTTTAATTTCAGCGCACTTTACATTTACAAGATGATGATGATGATGATGACGTGATGACAACTACAGTAGCCGATGAGTAGCCAGACGCACTATATGCCCTGCACTATTCTGAGCTCTCACGTGTATTGACTTTGATTCTCAACACAGCCCTATGTGGTACAGACTTTAATATCCCCATTTTATAGGTGAGAACATTGAGGCACAGAGAGCTAAAATAACTTTCTTAAGGTACCATGGCTAACAGGTGGAGGGCCAGAACTTAACACCAAGCAGTCGGGCTCTAAGCCCATACTTGACACTATACTAATTCTCTAACGCAGACTGCATGTTTGTGAGGTTTAAAGAAGAAAAATAAATGAAGACACACGCTGTGCCTCTCCTGATCTCAGTCCCCTGCCTCACTCCAGATGTCACCATTGTCTTGAATTGTATCATTCCCTTGTTTTTGTCTCTATTGTATCACATTTGTATTTATCCTTAAATAATTTTGCTAAGTTTTGCATGTTTGGGGGACTTATATAAATGGTGTCATAACGTGTGTCTTCCAAGAATTGCTTTTTTCTCCTCTCCACTTTATTTTGTCTGTAAGATTCATTCTTGTTGATGCCATGACCGTGCTCATTTTCTTTCACGCTTCCACAATGTTCCACCGTGGAGTTAACCACCGTTTGTTACCCACTCTTCCTTCGATGAGCATTTGGGTTGTTGTCTCCAGTCTTTCTGCTATTAACGATAAACACATGACTGCACTGCACACACCTAGGAGGGAAAGTGCTGGGTCACCAAGCATATGCGTCTTTGACTTGGCTTCATAAAGCCAGATATGTTTTCCGGGGCTGCGCCCCTCCACACCCGAGAGGGGTCGGTCTGGAAGAGCATGCTCCCTCTACATCCCCACCAACGCTCCACAGTGAGGTTCTTTGTCAAAATGTTGATCCCTTCTTTTCTTTTGTAGTCGTCTCCTGGAGCTGCCTCAATAAGTTACCCCAAAGTTTGCTGCTTAAAACAACAGAAATGCATTCTCTCACAGTCTGGAGGCCAGAAGTCTGAAATCAAGCTGTGAGCAGGGCCACGCTACCTCCAAAGGCTCGAGGGCAGCATCCTTCCTGCCTCTTCCAGCTCCGGTGGCTCCATGCCCCCCTGGCTGGTGGCCGCATCTTCAATTTCTGCCCCTGTCTTCACGTGCACTCTGCCCTGTGTCCCTGTGTCTTTTAGCTCAGAGTGTCCCTTTCTCTCCTAAGACCTTGTCCTTGGATTTCAAGTCCACCCTAATCTAGGATGGTCTCACCTGCAGATCCTTAACTTAATAAATCTGCCAACACCCTTATTCCCAGTAAGGTCCCATTTACAGGGTCCAGGGTTAGAACAGAGACTCATCATTTTTCAGGGTCACCATTCAACCCACTACCCCGTTGTCACTGTGGGTGATGAATGTCACCTGCCACATGAGTAAACAAAGGATGCTGTGGCCATGAAGCCAACAGCCACTGCAGGTGACCCCAGCCTTGCATCCTGAGGGGACTCAGAATGGGAAAGCACAGGATGCCGGCCCCAGATAGCTATGGTGCCTATGCGAGGAATGATTTCCATGACCCCAGACTCTAGCATCTTCCCATACATAGAAAAGCGCTAAATGCGTTAACTTGAGATATCTGGTTTTCTTTAATTATCAGTAATCTTTTGATGGTCCAACTACCTGTTGCAAAAACTCCTCTATATCCTGGCTCCCCCCGACCTCTCTGGAGCCATCTGGGAGGCTGCCTCCTAGGCAGGCATGAGTCCTCAGGAAGTTCACCAAATAATCAACTCTCAACCTTTAAGTTGTGCATTTTTTTTCAGTCAACATCACACTCGAGTCCAAGATCTTCACCCGAATTGTGGTGAAACACCCTTTATGGGCCTCCAGCCTCTCTCCTCCCAGGCACCCTGCACCCTGATAAGGCAGCCTCCAGAAAGCCCATTTCCATCACCAGGTACCACTGACCTCTCCCAGCACCAAATCTCAACTCCACAGCCAAGCCCTCAGCAGGGTCCTTCCTTGTGGCTCCCACCTGCCTTCTGTTCTAAAGAGGCTTCCTGCCAGCCATGTTGGGCTGCCTCTGCTCCCCCTGGACATTCTGTCCCCAGCCCCCTCTTCCCCACCAACTGCATCTGTGTCCTGTCTTCCCAGGTCATCCAAGCCCCCCCTCCCAATTCCCAGAGACCTTCTCCGTGCCAAAGAGAAACTCATTGAGGGCCATGGTTCATCCACTTTTTCCTCCCCAACACTTAGCAAAGTACTTTGCTTACAACAGATAATTAAAATAAAAACGTGTTGAATGACAAACAGATGCTTAATCCCGCAGAATGAAATGGAAAAACAATTCAAATATTTTCTACCTTGAAAATTACTCAGATTGAAAAAGAAGCAAACTCAACAAGAAGTAGGAAAAGGCTCAGCTAGAAATTGCTTCTTGAGAGTTTATAATCCCTCACATGCTTACCTGAGATGTTCATGACTAATTTGAAGTACAAGGTCTCCCCAGTGTCACTGTAAGATCAGAGTCAAGGCTACAGCTCGGTGGCTCTGTTGTAATCATAGGTGTTTGATTTTTTGGATTTATCCTAATCTGGTGACATGAAGCTTTAGTATTGACAGGAGAATCATCAATATTTCACCTTCTCACTCAGAACAAAATAAATACATGTATATAAGACACAGATGTAGATGTGGCAGTAATAGGACTTGATCTCAAAAGCTGGTTTATCTTAAACCAAAAATCTCTCAACCTGCGACTTGGTTTTCTAATCTATAAAATGAGAAGACTGAACTACAGGAATCTTTAACGGCTTTTCCTAACTTAAAAAAATACTCATATATAAATATAATCACACATGAATGTATTTATAAATACAAGCACAAATATATGCCCATGCTCTTGCATCTTGAAGTTACATTTCTTCCTTTTTGCAAGGCAAATTTATGAAAAAGAAACTAAAAAGCTCATGGAGTTGTATTTCATCCCTTTATGTCAGTGAGGAAAAGCTGTGCCTGACTTTTCTCTTAGCCAAAGCAGCTCTGTTTACTCTTTTTGCACTGGACTGAGCTTCACTTATGAAAATACTCATTCACAGGCAAATTATTAGAACAGCTTTATTGTTTTTGCCAGTATCTTAGGTGAAAAATGTCTCGATAGTAATAATTCCTTTTAAAAGCTATCTTATATCCATTGATGACTACGTTTCCCCTCGAGCAACAGCCTCTAAAAATCCCCATAGTAATTCCTCTGAAGTGCTTGGATGGCAAAATCAGTTCCTGCCACCTCCCAAGTCTGGAGGCTGACAGCTGAGCCAGTGAGCTGCCCAGAGGTGGGAGCTACTTGGTGGGACGGTGACCTCCTGCCCCCTGGCCATTGGCTCCTGTCCCCCCTCCCAGAGCTGTTACCTCCTCCGGTGACAGGTGTCCCACTGCCCTGGGCTCTCTGGGATGTTCCTGCCCAGGGTTGCTGTCCCTGATTTTATTCCGGGACATTTTGTGGAAGAGACACAGGCAAGGTGTCTCATGCTGCCGTACCAGCACTTTCCCCGCCTCGAGCCCTGCCTGCTGGTCGTCAGAACTCCGACAAGACACTCAGATGTGGAGATGCCTTTGAGAAAGGGGGTGCTCAGAAACAGATGGGAGCTGCTGGATCGCCTGGCTTCCCCCAGAGTTTGGCCAGTGAGCTTAGTTCCCATCCAACGGGTCTCCCCTCCCCTGAGCCGCTCTTGTGCCCTGACGGGACATCCGCCCGCCTGGCCAGCCACTCCCTCTCCCCGGATCTCTCCATGCCTCCCTCCCATGAGGGGACCCGGCTTGTCTTTGCTTCTGCTTTGCCATCTGTCCTGTCCCCTGGCTGCCCATCTCATCTGTGCCGGATTGCAGGATGTGTGGCCCCCGTGAGAGGACCCCTGTGTCCACGAGAGCGCCTCGTCCAGGCAATGTCACTGTCGTGAAGCAAATCAGGATGAAGGTGTCCTGCTTCCCTCACTGGGTTATCCCTTTATCTGGCTCGAATGCCTAAAGTCAACTGGAGAAAAATGCAATTTCCGGTGTCTTTATAATTTTTATGACTACAAAAACCCCAGACCAACGTCTCCCTTATGAATCAGGCTTATACACAAAGCAACGGAAAGGCTCAAGCTTTTACATAAACCCCTTTTTCTTTGGTTCTTCCATCTATGGACTTTCAAAAGTCTTCTGATCCTGGGGCTTCCCTGGTGGCGCAGTGCTTAAGAATCCGCCTGCCAATTCAGGGGACAGAGGTTCGAGCTCTGACACGGGAAGATCCCACATGCTGCAGAGCAACTAAGCCCGTGCGCCACAACTACTGAGCTTGCGCTCTAGAGCCCTCAAGCCACAACTACTGAGCCCATGTGCCACAACTACTGAAGCCCGCATGCCTAGAGCCTGTGCTATGCAACAAGAGAAGCCACCGCAATGAGAAGCACGTGCACCGCAACGAAGAGTAGCCCCCGCTCGCCGCAACTAGAGAAAGCCCGCGTGCAGCAACGAAGACCCAGTGCAGCCAGAAAAAAAACAAGTCTTCTGATCCTGAAGTCGGCTTCAGCCTACACCCTCCGGTACAAAGCGCAGGGCATCTGGAATTCACTGGAGGAGGCCCAGGGGCAGCCCCGGAGGACACACTCCAGAAAGTCAGCTGCTAGGAGGGGGCTGAATTTCAGGAGTCACCTGAAGGACAGAGCTGGGCCAGTGACTGGGGGATTCAGGACCTGCCAGGCACGGGGTAGTCTTCCTTGGAGGTCACCCTCCACAAGCGAGTCGGGAAATGATGGCGCCCACATTTCTGGTTTCTCCTCCCCCTCCCAGAATGACTCTCTCTGAACCTGAAGTTCCTCCAGCAAGTTTGGGGTTTTCTCTGCCTAAGGTCACCACCCACAAAAGGGAAGGTGCTTCCCCAGGGGTGCAGGTCACAGTCATCTCTCAGCAGGTGTTTTCCAAGCTTTTCACAGAGTCAGTTATTTTTGTGTCAGGGGAATGGATTTCCTGGAAACAGGCCCTCACTTCAGCACAGAGGCAAGAAGGCTTCCGATCACCCAGCTCATGCTCCAACCACTAGGACACCTCCGTGCTCCAAGTAGAATTTTTAAAATTCATGAATTACTATCCCTGCAATTCAGCATCTGCCATCTGGGAGACGAGGAAGAGGCTCCAGTTCTTTGCCAGAAAGAGAGTGGGGATCACAAGGTAAGGCAATGCCATCCATTAGACTGTGGGTACCCGGTGCGTGAGAGGACAGACTTTGGAGGCCTTTCGGATGTGCCGACTGATTGGCAAATCAGTGACAACACCAGCTGCCCATGTTTCCTATGTGGTCCCTGGAGCTGCCGCAGAGGACTGTGGACATGCCGACCTTATTCTGCAGTGACCGGTATCACTACATACAAAATACCGAGAGAAGGGCTCAGTCAAGCTCATGTCAGAACACAGCGCCGGGAGGGGACGGAGAGGCTCAGGTCCAATGCCCCACCCTAAACACCCACCAGCCCCGCAGCTGCCCCTGCTGTGCTCTCCCCACCCCAGACTGACCACAGGCTCCAGCCTCTGCAAATGATTTTGCTATTTGCTGTGTGGTTTTAGCCAGAAGAGGACAATTCTTCTTTTAGTCAAAAATAAGGAGGTTTACAGACAAGGAAAGAGAACAGCCAGGGTAGCCAGATGAGGAGTTGTGTGCATCTGGCTCCCGCCGATGACTCTCCCACCGTCCGTCTGGGCAGTGCTGCGAAGCCCTTCCCACCAGCCCTCTCCCCAGATTTCACAGACGAACTGGCCAGGGGATAAGTCGGGCAGTGACAGAGATCAAAACAGCTTTACTTGGGGGCTTGACCAGGTTTTGCAAATAAGCAGAAGGAAACTTTATCCTGCACAGAAGATACTGCAAACCAGGGAGCGTGAATACACACACACACACATACACACATGCACGCACACACACACGCACGCACGCACACACCACACACACGCGCACACGCACGCACGCACACACAGGGATCGGTACCTAGAACATGGTTCTCTGGATCAGATGAAGATAAAAATACAATCTGTGCTCTCTTAAATAATGGTATAAATTGCTAAATCCTCAGAATTCCCTGGTGGTCCAGTGGTTAGTACTCTGCGCTTTCACTGCTGAGGTCCCGGGTTCGATCCCTGGTCAGGGAACTAAGACCCCACAAGCCGCGAGGCACGGCCAAAAATGAATAAATAAATAAATTGCTGAATCCAGGCACTGCTGCCCTGTTATCCAGCGTCTGGAAGCACAGAGACGCCTGGAGGGACAGTGAACTTCCTCAGGTCGCTGTGGAGGGGAGGGACCTGCAGGCTCCCCAAGTCCACAGAGGGGGGCTCAGAGGCTATGCCTGGCCCTGCATCTCCCACGAAGTAAGGTCTGCACCCTTGTCCCACCACCCTCATCCCCAGGGAAGCTGACTGTGTGAGCAGGGCCGTTTCCAGCTCCGGCTTTTAAAAAGGTCAAGTGTGGCTCTCAAGTGGCCGCCAGCTTCTCTGCTCTACCCCAGCGGCTCTCAGAGCAGGGTCCCCGGGCCAGCATCAGTGTCACTCGGCACTTGCTGGACACACCGAGGCTTGCCAGCCTCAGATCCCCAAAGAGGAGCCTCGGGGCAGGGCAGGGGGCTGGTCACCCTCCGGGCCACTTTGGTGCTCACTTGGTTTGGGACCGCTGCTCACTCCTGCCACGTCAGCTTCTGGGGGCATGAAACAGCCAAAGTGCCACCTCCTGGGCTGTCGCACCCTCACCAGCTCTGAGAGCAGCTGTGGACGTGTGAGGTGTGAAACAGCCCCCCGAGAGGTCGGCCTTGTCCCAGCAGCAAACTCACCCCTTACCTCTCGGCACGTCTCTCCATCCCCAGATTGACCATCCGGTTCTGGGTACCAGGCATCGCTGCCCTTAATTGCTCTAGCACCCTCCTCCCCTCTCATAGCAGTTTTTGAAAAGCCACTAATCCCTAATGGGAATGCAGAAAGTCCAAATACAGTAGTAAGAATAGCACGTGCTTTGATAATTTTGCACAAAATAAAAGAAAACCTCACTGCCCTACGTTCCTTAGGGAGGTATCTGGCTCCGCTGTACTGTCCATGGCAGGCACGTTTGTAAAAAAAGTGACCAGGGCTTCCCTGGTGGCACAGTGGTTGAGAGTCCGCCTGCCGATGCAGGGGACGCAGGTTCGTGCCCCGGTCCGGGAAGA
>NW_006779682.1:175811-188312 GCF_000442215.2 Lipotes vexillifer
GTCCGGGGCCCGTGCTCCGCAACGGGAGAGGCCACAACAGTGAGAGGCCCGCGTACCGCAAAAAAAAAACCAAAAAGTGACCAAAGCACCCTGGGGCCTTCTCCATACGACGGAATCATTTACCAAACAGTATAACATTACCAAATCCTATGAATTTTCAAACTCCCCCCAGAAACACAGCTCTGATGTGTCCCCCGATGTGTCCCCCTTCAGTCTACAGCAAGCTCATGGACGTCATGTGAACCAAGAAGGCCCACATTGCACAGGTTTTCATGAACCCTGGTGGCCCAGCCAGGTCGTCTGGCTCTCGCATTCCAAGTCCAGTCACTTCTGGACGTGGGCAGGGCTCTCAGAGCAAGTCCTTGAGCGTCAGAGTTACGAAACTCCCAGAGATCCACGTGTCCTTCCTGGCCATTACAGGCCTCCGGGCCCCCGAATCCCACTGGAAAGTCTGCCCACGTGGCCACCCCACCCCCGCGATGCTGACAAAGTCCCAGAGCAGCGGATTCGAAGCCCAAGGCAGGTACACAGGGCTGGACCCTCCCTCTAACACAAGACTTACAGCCCTGTGACCTCGGGAGGTCCTTCCCCTCCTGCCTTGCACCCAGGAAACGCTCAGCTAAGTCAACGTTCATCATAACTGTGCAGTAGCTTCACTCCTTTTATTTCTAAAGCCTCAGAGTTTACCCCCAACTTACTTTTAGAATGATAACATCCTGTTGACTCTAGGCTATTATTATTTTATTATATCCCATATAATACCATTCATAAGGACTGTAGCTACTGTTTATTAAATGCTACATGTTGGGCACAGAGCTTCACCTGTATCAAGATATTTGGTCCAATAAGATGGGTATTATAATTATTAATAACCCCTTTCTACAGGGAGGTTACGTGACTCAGCCAGTGGCCCAGCTGGTAAGTGGTAGAGCCGGGTTTTGAACCCTGGCTCTTTTAGTCTGGAGGCCACGTTTCCAGCCCTACCCACTTCTCTGCTGAGTGCATGTTGCTAAAAGGCGCTAGAAAGGGAATCATTTTATTAAAATAAACAGAGAGAGAAAGAAGGAAAATTTTAACTAAGCCCCACATACAATTCAATTCATCTTAACCTCCTTCTTGGTACACATTAATTCAGAATTACTGTAAAGGAAGGAAAATACATTTTCTACAAAACTACAGCCACTGGGATTTCACGTTAAATATCTGCAACTCCAAGAACAGCCTTCACGCGCTGGCCATGCCGCTGCCACGCTGAGACCTCGCTCGCCACCGACACCCCCGCGGCTGCCAGTTGGAGCAGTGGGTACAACATCCTTAATGTTCAATCGTCAAAGTCTAGCCACCAGACTAAAATGCACGGCACCTGATAAAATCTCACATCCTCCTAAGGTAACCTACACAAACCTCACTCCTGAGGCCAAGCCCTAAAGTGTAAAATTTCCAGCGGTGGAAATTTCCATCCAGTAACGACAAGTGTAGATGCTTCCATGTAAATGTCTGGACCATGCAACCCTCCTCGGGTGGTAGCCTAAAGCTCTTGGAAGACCTCCTGGATAGAATAAACTCTACCTATAGCTGGTCCACGAAAGCACATGCGTCCTAACAAGAGGCATTTGTTCACATCTCTGAAACGCTCGGTTGACTTAGTCCTAATTGTTGCCGTGAGCAGGAAACCCAGGGGCACGGTAGAGAAGGAACAGTATAGAAATTCTCGCGGAGAACAACTCTAGGGAAGCTTGTCAGCTGTCTCCCTCTGGGACGGCAGGAAGCTCCAGGTATTTGGATGAGAGATCCCGGATGCCGTGCAAGAGACGGCACTTCTGTGCTGCTGGACAAGTGCGCAAGGGACTTAACTGCTCTGAACCACAGGGCAAAGGGTAAGCAAACCTTCCCACGGGGTTGCTGGGAAGATGGGGTAAGTTACTGCACATGAGCTGTATTATTATTATTATTTTATTATTATTATTATGCCAAATCTTTAATGAAGCCAAGAACCCAACCCTTCAGAGACCTTTGACCCACACACTACAAAGCATTGAGCCCCACTGTGTGCACGTGGGTCACAGTCACGCCCCACTCCGACCCTCTGAGACTGGCACTCTTATCAGCCCCATTCTGCAGATGAGAAACCGAGGCCCCCAAACCACGTGGAGCCGGGCTTCAAGTGCAGGCTGCCTGACCCAGAATCCAGGCTCTCCCCACTGCCCGGCAGCCCGCCTGCCCATCCACGACGCTGCAGCTGAGGCCAGCGGTTGAGCTGCCCCAAGGAAGCAACACCTAGAAACCACTTCCTACGTGGCTGGTCAGAGATGGCGCACGGGCTTGACACAGCAAGGGAAGATCAAAACACTCCATCTCCTCGGGGCTCTCGCTTTTCCTCCCCACTTCTCCTAAGACCTCTTCTGGGGTAAAGGCATATGGTCTTCTACTGTGATTCAGAGTTTTGTCATTTCATACATTCATTTGGCAGACACCTAGAGGGTGCCGACTCTGAGTGAAGCATGGGGTAGGTGGCAGAGATGAGGGGTGACTGACACAGCCCCTGCTTGGAAGCTCAGAAGAAGAAACACATAAAATCATGCACTGAGTTCTATGATCGTAGGGCAGAGGGGTAGGGAGGTGCCCAGGAAGGACCCTGGCCCTGGAGGTAAGGATGGATGAGGGCAGGCTTTCCCCCAGCTTAGGGAGGCAGGGAGGGTTCCTGGCAGAGGGTGTGGTCCAGGCAGAGAACACACAGATACTAGGTAAGCAGCCCCTTCTGCAGCAGGCGGTCCACCTGGCTGGCACATGCAGAGTGGCTGCAGAGAAAAGAGACAAGCAGGAAAGGGCCCAGAGAGAGACTTTCGGCCAGGCTAAGCACTTTATAGAGACTTATCCAATCCTGAAACTAAGAACACTCTTAAGAAGAGACAAAGGGACAAGATGACAGTTGTCATCCTCCTCTCTAAGCCAGACAAAAATCAGAGACGAGAAAAGGGTGTGGGGTTTGGACCAAGGCATGCAGCACATTTGTGACAACTTACAGGGTAGACCAGAAGCCCATGATTAGACAGTACCCTCTCATACCATTTAGGACATAACCATTTTCTGGACAGGCTGACATGCAGGTCTTAGAAACAGGAAACCCACAAGCTTCCTTTCCAAGTCTCAATGGGGACTCTCATAAAATGTGAAACTAAATGTAAGGGGTCCCCACTTTTCAACCAGCTTTTGGATATAGTCTGTTCTTCTGCTGGCAATAAGCACTGTTACTGTTTATAGCAATGGAACGTCTCGGCTATCATAAATGTGCACTTCCTTCTTTTTTCCAAAGGTTTTTCACCCACTTCACCAGCCGCACCTCAGGAAAACACAAGAGGGAATTTATGTGTAAAAGTTACCCACCACCATCTCTGATTCCTGTATCCAACCTTCAGGTCAGTGAGTCTCAGAGATTTGAGAACCATACTTTCTAGGTAGGTTTATGTCAACTGTACAATCACAAAATCAAATAAGCAACCAAGTAAAACCCAAGACTGTCCTCATAAGAACCATCATTAGCTCCCGGTCTCCTTGTGTTTGGTCAGGAGCCATATGAATGATGGCTTGAACGTTTCATAACTCACCTAAATTCAGCCCATAGGAACCAGACTGGCCGGGTGTCTAGGGAAGACCCTGGTTCCCAGGGAGAGGCAAAGCATGGCACCTCCAGTTCCATCAAGGCATCCCAGGCCTCTGAGGCGCTGGAACGGAGCCCAACTTGTAGAAATCATGTTTATATTTAGATCACATGTATGGATTCTCTCTCTCTCTCTCACACACACACACACACACACACACACACACACACACACGCACACGATGTGTACTGGATGCTACGGGAAGCACACTTAAAGTTCAGCTGCTATTTATCTAAGCCTCGCTAACACACCCAGGATGGATGTGAGTCAGCAGGGATCAGGGAAGCGGCAGCCTTGCAGCGTGACACTGGATTCCAGCCCACTTACTGGACCTGCCACTCAGATTCCTAAGGGAATTCCGGGATTCCAAAATCCACCCTGGTCATTTGTAAACGCTGACTGCTTCATCTGTTTGGCCCAAACTAGGAGGCCCTGCCTCTCATTACTCCACCCACAGGGGGAACCTAAAACAAAGCAAAACAACATTTCATGAGGATTCGGGTTTCGGTTGTCTCACAGGAAACGCATGCACCTGACCTAATGGCCCCACTTGCCACTTTAAATAGAAGTCTGGAAAATTCATGAAGCCTCCCCATTCTGATGAAAGCGATAAGGACTGAGACACTGCACAGGACGCCAGCCATTTTCCTGAGGACAGCCTTTCTAAATATCTATGTGCTATTTCTATTCCAGTGAAGTTTCCCAATTATGCTTAAAGACATCAAAATAATAATCATTGGGTAAGAAATATCTCCATTCCTCAGATACATTTTAGTGATGCCTCCAGAGCAAAATTAGGCTACTGGAAAGGTTCTCCCACTTTCTGGGCCCAGGTGTTCGTCGGATCTGGGCTGGAGCAGTGGGGAGTGCATGCCCGGGGGTCCGCTGTGCACAGGGCAGCCCCATTCGGGGGTAGGCGGAGACCCCGGCCTGCTCGGAGGGGCCGCAGCGTCCGGACCTAGGAGCTCGGCGTCCTCTGCTCGCGCTTAGCAACAGCGCCCGGCGCGCAGCCAGCCAATCGCGCGGCGCCGCCGAGGTTACCCGCGAGCGTTGACCGGTAGTAACCCCGGCGCGGGCGGCGGCGGCGGCGGCGGCGGCAGCCGGCGGCCACTGCGCACGCGCAGCGGGGCGCACCTGCCCGGCTCGCAGCTAGGCCGGCAGTGCTCTTCTCTTTCAACTATTGAAAATTTAGGATTCCCGAGGAGCACGAAAAGCTCCAGGGAGCCTCTGCCGGACCCTCAGCCAGATCTATAGCTGAAAGCAGGTGTGTCCCTGCCGCTTGGCTGGGACAGCGCAAACGTCGCCCTGGGCCCCATGCCTGCAGAGTCAGCGTCCACCCCGGCCAAGAAAAGAGAGGGGTTTTTACTCCATTTTTAAAGCCGGCGGAAGAGCCCTCTCGGCGGGCGTGGGGTGGGCCTGGCCAGAATGAATTCGCTCCTTCGAGACAAGCCGGTCGGGTCGCCCTTGGAAGGAACGTAGGGGTGGACGACAGGGGGCCCGATCACCCCGTCCTGGAGAGGCAGGGCGAGCAGAGGCTCCCCGCACAGACCCCAGCCAGCTGGACGGAGTTCTGATTCACGATGGAAGCCAAAACTGCCCCCAGCCCAGCTCATGAAGGAAATCTGGGGGTCCCCTTCCCCAGCAGATGAGAAGGGCTTTTGTGGCACCCCTGCTGCCGCCAGGGTCTGGGGTTGTGTTTGTCATCCGCAAAGAAAAGGTGAGAAAGACAGCTCATCTTACGTGGACCTGCGAAATGACAAAAGGGAGAAGGGTTCTCAGTGGAACTTGTTGAGAGGCAGGTCGTTAGGACTTGTGGTCTAAGCCTGAACCTGAGATCTGCCTCCTTCTAAGCCTCCTTTTCTCCTGGGTAATGTCCACACTGATAATGCCCCGTGGCTTTCCGGGGAACACATAATGAGACAATATGCTAAAGCAAACAGCATTTGCTTAGTAAACAGCTATTTTTAATTAAAAAAAAAAAAAAAAAAAAAAAAACACTTCTCCCGCCAAAACAGTGGGAGGGAAGAAATAAAAACTGAGAAATCCCATAAAATTCCTGCTAAAAGTTTCGCTTTCAAGATAGGCAGTGGAGCTATCAAGGCGAGGGACTTTTTTGTCTGAGCGCATCAGCTCACCTTATGACAATAAAAGAAACAGAAAGAGTCACTCAGGTTCTGTTTTTCCGTTGATCTCCACCCTTACCAGTTCACAACCAAAACCAAGAACATTCCAGCAGGGGCCCCTGCTCACCGCCCTGCCCCCAGGGATGCCACTGTGGTACCTGCTCCCAAGGCAGGACTCCAGCCTCATCTCCTCCATGAACCACAGGCTTCTTATTTCCTCCTTTCCAGGTAGCCCTGGATCTCGATCTACCTGTTTTGTACATGGTTAGGCTTTTCTCCTCCCAATTGGTGAGCTCATTTCAAGACCAAGATTGTACGTGTTCTGCAGAATTCCAAAAAGCAGAACTTGGATCAACAAATGAACATGACTCGGATTGAGATTTCAGCTCAACAGACAGAATTCTAAGGATGAGAGTTGTGCAAACATGGACCTGGCCACACAGAGAGATGTCAGGCTCTGGCTGCTGCCCAGACAGCCTGGCTTCCCGTTGTCAAGGGGCGAGAGGGACTGCTCCACGGGTGAGAGGTCAGATGAGGGAGCTCCCAGGACCCTTTGGGCTCCAGGATTCAGGCTCTAAATATAGGTCTCAGCTGGACATAATCACAGTCTTGAAATCACTCTGGCATGTCTTAATTTTGACACCGAATGCCATTTACCCCACAAGCACAAAGGTGACTAACGACAGCACAGCTGACAAAGTGAGAAGTAAAACTAAGGGCTGTGCATCAGGCCGGGTCCCTGCAGGTGCATCAGTCTCCATCCTTCACTCTGAAAACTCCTCTTGACGCCTTTTCTCAAATTAGGGGCAAAAACATTCAGTATCAGAGACATTTTACTTGAATGTACGCTTTCCTGTAGAGGTTTTGGAACTGTATCAGCAAGGGTTTTATAGAGCACGTACCTCCAGGGGTTCTACAAACCCCCGGTTTGTACGGTTCAGTCTTTCCAAATGGCTTTGAATCTGACCCACGTGGTTACCTTTGTTCCTTAAATAAGCAAATCTGTTGATTCTACAACTGAACTCAAAAAGAGCAGGTGTATGGTTACTAAACATTTTCTTCTGCCAATTTATAGACAAAAGAAATGGTTTCGTGTTCAGCAGAATGTCACCCTGTGTTATTTCTTGGCCTTGATGGATTCGGTTCTGGTTTACAAGAGAGGACGTTAGTTCCTGCACGTGAGGTTTTCAAGATGTCAGCATATTTGGGGGTGTTAAAGGAAGGCAGGAGGGCACCCTCCCCCAGCAAGTGAAAATGAGTGTCGCAAGAATGTCCTTGAAAAGTGATAGTGACACCAACCCCCCACTGAGCAGAACACAGTCCTGCAAAGTCACACTGAAGAGACCAGATGGCTCCAGACCAGGCACACTCTCTGGAAAAATAGCAACGTGTTACTGTGCCTTGCCAACCGGAAGGCCACGGGGGTGGCCTGACAGTGAAGCAAAGGAGACGAGCCAGTGTCGGCAGGGCCACTTGTGCCGTGTCTACTGGGGCTGTTGAGCCGGATCGGGCCACACTTGAATCACGCACTCCTGATTCCAGGTCCCAACTGGTGACGGTTTGGCTTCCATGCAGTGTGCTCCAAGGGAGAGAAGGGGCTGGCTGGAGAAGGGGCGCCTAGACCCCTTGGATGTTCAAGTTCTGCCTGTAAACTAGCAAACCCTTTTGGTTTTGTACATGGTCACGCTACATCCACCTGTCCTGAGAGTCAGCCCATCCTCCACAGTTTTTCAAAGCCTCTTTCGGAGCATATAAGACGGAAGTACAGAACTATTCCAGAAGACCTCATCACCAAATGGGCCTGAGAGGAAGCCACTGAGAGCTTGCGAACTGGCCCGGGAAGGGATGGGAGGAGGTCTCCAGCCATCTGCGGTCACCAAGGTGACCTGGGGTCATTGGGCTCCTGGTGTAAAGCCCCAGCCTCAAGCAGGGAGCCCTGGCAAGCAAGGTTTAGGTTTGCCACACTGCACTATAAGACCAGTCACAGCCTCAAATAAAGACAAAGGAAGAGTATCAAAAGCCATTTCTTTTGCACCCCAAAGAAAGCCCGCCTTAGCACGATAGTTTCCAAGAAGCACAAAAGTGATTCATTCATGCTAGGGGAACAGAAACCCGCCTTTGCTCTTGAGCAGCGCCCCCCACTGGAGCCCCCTCTCTGCTCTGGGATTTCTAGAGTCTCCCTTTCTCTGGCCTTCCCTCCCCACCCCTGTCCCAGTCAGTTGGATCAAGTCATCCAGCGCTGGGTTGGAATCCAGTCTTCCCTTCATGGAATCGCTGAAAGGGATTTTAGTGGCACATTCTACTCATTTTAGCCAGCCTGTCAGTGCAGGCCTTGTGAAATTGCCATGGAAATTAAGAGAAAGCAAACTTCAATCTGAGAAGGGTGTTCGAATGCATTTTTATAGCTCAGAAGCAAACCAATACAGATAATCTGACGTGGGGCTGCCCAGAATATTTAACTCCATCCTGGCATTTGGCAAGGATGAGGCTGGAGGTCCGGTTTCAAAGTAGGAGGTGCTGTCCCATTCCATCGGAGTGTTACTGTGTTGAGGCCCCAGCCGGGCTGGGGAAGAGTAAAGAAAACTCTCCAAACCCTCAGATATGATTACTTTTGTTCTCAACCCACAAGGTAATCTTGGGAGGTGTTATTTCATTTCTAAGAATCATGTCACCTGTTTGTGCAAAGCATGCCATACGTGCCAGCCTCACCTCCCTGGGGAGGAGACAGGACAGCCAGGCCTCTCCATGGGATTAGGAAACCTCTTTATGGGTCCTTGTGAAAGGCAGAGGTGACTGACATCCAAGCAGGCCGATTAAAGGGGAAATGAGTCAGAGGTAACCGTCAAGGCCACCCCCAGTGGTTTTGTAAAATGGGGTGAGGCACATCCGTGCCATAATGGTTCCGTTGTGTGCCCACGTCAGGGCCGGATGTTTACTAGGTGCCTTGTCAGGTCCTATAGCCTCAAGCCCCCCAGACCTGCCTTCACGTCCCACCTCCCCTGCTCCTGTGACCTGGGATACATCTCTGAACCTCGTGTACTCCACACATTGAAAGGACAGAATTGGCCCCTGAGCCAACTGGCCCAAAGGGCTGCTTGAATTGTATAAATGGAAATGGCTCCAGTCTCCTTGGGGGACAGACGACCCAGAGTACCCTCTTAACTCCACTGTGTGGACGAGCTCTGAAAGCCAGAGAGTGCTGTCTCAGTGTAGAATTTTCTCCGCTCCACCTCAGCATTTCACAATGTGGATTCTCTTCTTAACAAGGGGTCCTAAATGTTACCAATGCCAACGCAGTGTCTACCATCCAGGACGCAAAAGCTGCTTTCAAAAATAAGTCACACTGGGGTGAGTGAGGACAATCAAACCGGATTGTTCCCCTACGTCCCTCGACACAACAGTTTGTGTAACGGCACCAGAGTCCGCATTGTTCCAAATCATCTGTCCCATCAACTTAGGCTATGTGAGTGAATGCCTTGAGGGAAAGTAATCACTGTATCAGAAGCCAGGAAAATCATCCTTGGGGTGTACTTTTTTTCTCCTGAGAACAGTTCCTTTCACAATTATGTTGTCTACTAGGAATCTATTATACGATCCAGATTTTCCTCTCAAGACATCATTAATCATATGGTGAAAATGGAGCTACAACTGAAAATACAAGTTGTTTTCTTAGATGCTGAAGTCAATGCCTGGCAATTGTCAAGCTCAAGAATTAGAAAGCATCAGTGCCTGACACTCTGCCTTCTTAAAAATACTGCCATGGAGTGACTTATGACCCTTCTACTAAGGATTATGAAGCTCTCTTTCTCCGTCTTCTTTCTTTAAAATAACTGTGTAGGAGTTTTTAATATTATTCTAATCCCAGTGCCAGGCTTTGCTACAGCATTCTGTGTTGAGTTTGTGTTGTAGCACCGTGTTCTGGGAGAAAACGGCTTTCCTAGAGTTTACTGGAGTGGCCCAGTGTCTTCATGATGGAAAGAAGCCTGAACTAGGAATCCGACGGCTGGATGGCGGACCTTGCTGGCTCTGACCTTGAGCGAATCACTCCAGCCCTCAGGATCGTTTGTCCTTCACTACACACTTCACCTGTGGTCATTACAATGCACTCAGCACATAAAGTTGAATTTAAAAACCAAAACCAAAACCAAAAACTATTGACTTGATACAGACAGAAAAACAGAATATGGTCAGAGAAGTAAGAGCAAAAGCTCCTGCCCCAAAGTTTGGTCACACTTGGCATCACGCTGGGCATCACACAGAGGTGATGCGAAATATAAAACTGCCACTAAGAGAAAAGAGAAATGCTTGCCAGCTCGGCAAGCATTTGTGGGCACCAAGCCTAGAGAAGGAACACAGCTTCCCTATGGCCATGGGGACCCTGGCACCCTGAGGCCCTGCACCAGGCGCTGCCTGGGTGCCCAAGCGTCGGAAACCACCACCCAGCCCCCGGCCCACCCCCCAGCTCAGGCTCGGGCAAGCCCTTCACACGTGGCTTCCTTTCTATTCAGTGAGAAGGTGGACGAGTATCCCACACCCTCGAGGTATGCGGGAGTGATAAACCATCTAAATTCTGAACTGCGAGGGTACCAAGAACAAAGGAAACGATGGGGCTGCACGGGAGAAGGGGCACAGAGAGGGAAGTGGACACAGGCGCTGGGGTGGAGAAAGAGGCCGGGAGGAAGCCAGACAGAGAAGTCAGGCCTCGTTGGTTGAGAAACCAAACACCTGAACGCACCAGACTGACGGTGCCCGACTTCCTCTCCAGCCCTAGCCATCTCTGACTCACAGGCAGGTCCCGGGGGCCCACTTTCTACTCCTCCCCGCTTGAGCCCACACAGGTTACTGCAGGGCAAGTGTTTATCCGGCAGCCATCTGGGCGGGGCTTCCTAGGAGGCCACCGGCCATGGACGGTAGTGGCCCCTCCCTCATTAATTAAGAGGCCATCACTGTTGACAATCAGTGTGACCAGTTCGAACATGTAGAGAACAGAGGGTGGGCAAGCCGCACACCTGACCAGGAAATGATGTTCTTCACCTGCCAGCCCCAGGTGAACACCTGCTGGGTTGGATTTCAAACCAAGATTCTGCCATGGTTTTCAAACATGTGCATTTCTGCATTTCAAGCCTTCACCTGCGAGGATACCCACCCAAGCGTTTTCAGCATCATGACCACGTTTCTAAGCCCACACGTAACACGTGGACAGAAACCTGCCCACGTGGCCCACAGGTCTGCCGCAGTTTGTCTATAGAGACACATCAGGTCAAAACCTCATGACACCCTCCTGGTCGCTCGGTGCATTTTTTCGGTAAAATCTTTGTTCAAGCGGAGAAGGAAAAGGCTGGAACCTTCTGTTGAAATTTCAAGGGGCTCAAGCAAATGGGCCCAACCCTGAGCCTCTCACAGAATTTCTTTGTTAACAAAACAGGCTGGCACACTCTGAACATGTTGAGTCTCAGATAACAATGCTATGGTATCAGCCACTGAGGAGGTTTGGGATCTGTTCCCATTTGTGCCAACAGACACAAAATCATCCCACAACCAGCTCGGCTCAAAGGTCCCAGGGACCAGTCAGTCAAGGTTCTAAAATCATGGCTCCAGGGAATTCCAGGGTGGCCAAGCCAACCGTCTCAACTGCCTCACGTCAAGAGAGTAGGAAGCAAAATGAAGGCAAAAAGGGGCAGAAAGATGAAAAGTAAACAAGTGAGTCTTTGTGGGTCTTCTTCAAAAAAAGATTGAATCTAGCTTTGAGTTGAGAGCTCTGAACAACCCCAATATTCCAGCATATTCCGGGGGTACCTGAGTCACTTTGTTCCAAATTCCTCATAGATGTTCAAGTTGTTTTAAATGATTCATTAGAAACTGAGGATCACTGTTTCTGGGTGATGTGTAGCACGTCCTCTCCCAGTCACCCCCCGCTCAAAGATGGACACATGGAGGATGCACGGGGCAGCGGGGGATGCGGAGTGAGTTCCACGGGAAGAGGTCGGTCAGGCTCGAGAAAGAAATACCAACCCAGGGAGGCGTTAACTCCACACACTTTGAAAACCTAGAGCTGGCAAAGGAGCATCCACGTTGCTAAGAGAACTCAGAATGCCATCAGTCATCAACTCCCATTAACATGCAACAGGCCGGCGGCAAACTCCTGTGTGCGTGGCTCTCCCGAGACCTCCGAGTCCCGCCTGCTCCGTCATCTCTTCTGTTCTTATGGATAGCCCACCAACGCCCCCCCATGAGACTGTCCTTTCAAGATCTGTAAACATACATGTCTGGTTTCCAGAGAGGTTACTATAGGTCACTGGTTACTTTTCAACACTTCAAGCTTGGGAGGAAACACCTGGCTTCCACTTTGCTCTGAAACATTAAAAAAAAGAGTCCTATCTCGAAAGACTAACGTTAATGGCATCCAGTAAAGAGGACCCTCCGAGTGCAGACAGGAAACCAGCACACATGGACGCTGGTCAAACTCTGTGATCATATCAGAGCTTAAGAATCAGTGTGTGACTCACAGACGTAGAAAACAATCTTATGGTTACCAAAGGGGAAAGGAGGGGTGGATAAATTAGGAGTTTGGGATTAACAGATACACACTACTATATATAAAATGGATAAACAACAAGGACCTACTGTATAGCACAGGGAACTATATTCAATATCTTGTAATAACCTATAATGGAAAAGAATCTGGAAAAGTGCATATATATATATATATATATATATAT
>NW_006779682.1:188428-190838 GCF_000442215.2 Lipotes vexillifer
ATATATATATATGTATCACTGAATCACTTTTGCTGTACACCTGAAACTAACACAACATTGTAAATCAACTATGCTTCAGTCAAAAAAAAACAACAAACGCTGTGAATGTTGAGTCATCTGATCTGATCTGTTCATATCATAAGTGAGGAAAAATCGGGCATAAAGCCATTACATACATTGGCCACAGCAGAGCCAGAGTCCGGAAAAAGAATCAGCCTCCCAGCTTCCAGACCCAGATCTTCCCAAACAACCTGTTCCTTCCTCCGAGGTGCCTGCGCCTCTGGACGCACACAGCAGCCCCCGCCCTACCTTTCCTCCTCCACCAGGGACCTTCTGGGACCGAGTAGGAGAGGTCCTTGAATTCGATGTTCACAGCCGCCCTCCGTGGCAGGCAGGAGAGGCGCTGGGCCTCTGTCAGGCTGTTATCCTCTTTCTTCAGATGTCCGTTCAGCAGCTCCATCTCCATGACTTCCCTGCTGCTGGAGACCACCTCGTCCACAGAGACGCACACTGACTTGGGCTCTGTCATTGCTGCAGAGCAACTGCTGCCATTCTAGAAAGATGGGGAGGAAAGCACCAAGAGGAGGTATAAGTTACACCACAGGAAGGACCACAGGGACTCACCATTAGGCTCAGGGCCATCGATCAGTCAGAGTCGTCGATCAATGCTTCTCACCCTCCATGGTGTCCTCAGCATCACAGGAAGGCTGCTCACCTAGAGGAGTTCCTCCTCCCCGGCCCTCACTCATTCTTGTACTAAAAACATGGTCAGGATAAACTATGATCTACCGTCTTATTTAGGAATCCTAACATCTAATCATAAAACTGATAAGTACATCACCTGTCTCAAAGAATGAAACACCAGCCACCCTAAAAATTATCTGCCTGCAGTCCACTCCCAAAACAATCCCATAAAAATGCATGAGGCTGCTAAGAAATGCACAACTGAAAAAGCTTTACAATGAGCTCTTTTAGTCCCTTCCTGGCGTAACCTCGTAAACATTTCTCAAGAGCGGTGATACCACTCGGCCCGACGGGGTTTGTAGGAGACGGCCTTTGTGTTTCCCTTGTAATTTTTCCAAATCCCTTACAGCTCTCCTCTGTCACTGTATCTTCATAATGGCACTGAAGTGTTGGAAAGGTTGATTTGTTTTTCTCTGGGATACAGACAAGGAAACTGAGGCACAGACTATTTTAAGGAACTTGCTCTGAGCTCTACGATCAAGTGAGGGGCAGAAGTGATCCCAGTATGAGTCATCTTAAAAAACGGTTGCCTCTCTACTGCATCACCTGGATACCTAATACATAGCTACACTGGCTTTTCAAGCTTCCATTGGGAGTCCATTGAACTGTTACAGATAAGCCAAGAACCAAAGGTATTTAAGCAAAGAAAGGAATATTCTTTCTAATGGCTTGGCAACGCTAGACAAGTCAATATGCTTTAGGCACCTCCAAAACACAGAAGAACCCCGGGGTGGATGAATAATGCGCTGTGCTTTTTCTAGCTGCCTCTTGAATCAAGACAGAACATTCCACAGTGCCAAAAGCGTGGGCCTCTGGCGACACTCCTCCGTACTGTTGCAGGCAGTCAGCCTGATCTGGACAGCCCACGGACAGCCACCTTTGATAATTCAGGCCCTTCTGATGGCCGTAGGACTGGGGAGACACTGCCATACGGCTGTTTGTTCTAAATAACATCATACTGTTATTTTTCCACAGGTTGTGAGGTATTTCTCTAAAGTTGATGGCTTTTTGATCGTTATTGTTCCTAACAAAAGGCTACAACAAAACCAGAGAGTGCATCATCCATAAACATCATTACAAACTCCAGCAACTCTAGTGACCGGAACAAGACCTCCCCCGCATTAGAGTGGCCTCTTGAGGGTACGTGACCGCATCCTTGAAGAGAATTTCCATTATTATTATTCCACTTTATTTCCATCGCGGAAATCTTGGGCGATTTGGAGGTTTTGAATCTTTAAAACACAAATAGGGGGACGGGGAGATGTGGGCACAGGGATTTCCGGTTCTTGTGCTGTTTGAAAATGTTGCTTTGCTGCTTAAGAAAAAGACACACAACACACACACCTCCCAGGCATCTCCTACCTCTGGAAAGCTTAACCGCATCAAAACTTAGCTCACTGACTATAACATTTTGTGGCTAAAAATTAAAGTGCGGAGTAAAACTCTGACAAAATTAATCTTGCTTTGCCGCTGGCACCGAGCATGCGAAATGCTTCAAACACAAGCAGGAGTACGATCGTGCATCCTCCGCATAACTGGGGAGGTTTGTGTTAGCCTGACAACGGGCCTCCTGAGAGCCTGGGCTGAGAACCAGCCTCTCCCGCTCCGGGGAGGGCTCTGCAGGGCGTGGCCTCTGCATCCGGGCTTTTGTCTGGTGCCTTCTGCG
>NW_006779682.1:190947-206758 GCF_000442215.2 Lipotes vexillifer
GGGGGCCCTTGAAGGAACAACAGGAGACCCCGCCCCAGCTCAGCACGCTCTTGGCTTTGACCTGCAGCTCCAGCACCCAGAGCAGCACCAAATGCCATCCCTGGGCCCACCTGTCTTGCTCTTGGGGAACACCAGCTGCTGTCCCAGGGTTATAACCCCCGTTTGACTCCACAGGGGCCCTGGAAGCACCAAATCCTGGCTTTGCTAGGGGGTGGGTAGTGGACAGAACAATGGGTGAGACAGTTAGCTCCAGGCCTGGTCCCCAAAGTCCATCCTCACCCCCACCTGGAAAGGTGAGACGTCTACTTCCAGACCTACGTCCTGCCGGGGCACTGGCCCTAACGCCGGGAGAGCCAATTGCTCTGTGTTCAGTTGGGGGCGGGAGCTTACAGAAGCCCCTCCCCAGGGCCTGGCCCCCTCCACCTCCAGCCACCTTGGACCATCCACACCCTCCCCCAGCACCCACCACTCGCGTCAACCCCTGAGGAAGCCCAGGGACAGGTCGGGTCTTCCCTTTTTAACGAAACCTACACGAATACAGGGACAAACGGCCATGACTCCACCCACCTGCCAGCTGGAACAGATGCCAGACCTGGATTATGATGAGGGTCTGACTTGCCCGTCTAGACTCCAAGCCTATCTATCCTCTCACTCACTCACTCACTCACAGCCCAGATAAAGCCCTGGGCATCAGCAGTCAGCCAGACAGACATGGCCTGTGGCCTCAGCACTCTCAAGTCCAAGACTGGGCCGCAAACAATTTCAATGCCAAGGGGCAAGAGCTAGAACAAGACGATTCAGGGACCCACCAGGCTCACGCAATGCAGTGGGGGCCCTGGGTGGGGGGGATACACGGTGTTTCTGAGGAAATAAACTGTGAGGTGAGCTTAGCGAGGTGGGGTGGGGAAGGGGTGCTTGTTCACGACCGACATTCCCTGCGAGGGAACAGCACGTGCACAGGCTCGGCAGCAAGACAGAGGAACAGCTGGAGATCTGAAATTCAGGGGCTGGAGCTCTGATTTGGGGAGGGGGGAGGGGCTTTTGGAACAAGGTGGGACTAGCGAGGCACACAGGGTCCGCACGGTGGAGGGCTTGCAAAGCTTGTTAAGGGATGTGCACTTTATCCCGCGGCCAGCGGGCCGGTGAGAACGTCTCCTGCAGCTGCCTGCAGTGGGGAGGGTGCGTGCCCTTCACCAGCGGGGGACAGTGGGGAGGGAGACAAGTGGACGGGCCAGTGGGACAAAGCTGGGGGAGTAAACTGATTTGGGAGCGAGAGAGTAAAGCCAGAGGCCCGTACTTACTATTTACAGCTTTGCATTAATACCTCCCGCGTAGTAGGTAAGCAATTATGAACAGTAGCGACTATTCATTCAGCAATGCACAATTACAGTGCGCTCATTAAACTGCAGACTGCACAGGTGCACAGGTTACTCCTCCTCTGTTTCCACAGCTCTCCGGGGGCGGGGGCCGGGTGGCGTATGACCCTCTGCCACTCCATTTCACGAGGAGACCAGCCCACCTGCCTGAGACCCCACCGTTAAGGAGTAGCCAAGCTGGGGTCCAGCTCTGTGCGGCTTCCCTGCCTCCACGGGTCCTCCCAAACAGTCCCAAGCAGCGCCGGGACGTTGCTTGGCTTTCTGTAGGCAAGCTGTAGTGGACCCTGGGTCATCCCAGCCCCCGTCCCTTGCAGGGAAATCCACAAGAGAATGCGGGACCACACAACCCTACCCCCAGAGCAACCGACACCAAAGCGGTGCATGCCATCACCCACCTTTCCGCCATGGGTGTCCAATTAATAAAATCCTGTCTGATGGGTGGCAGTGGCTGTCACTCCAAAATAGACCAGCTCTCTGGAAACAGCCTCAGATGAGAGCTGCCGGCGATGTAGGTTACAGCTAGCTTGTCCTTAGCCTCCCGAGTTCATTAAAGATGAAACAAATACATCCTCCCTCCCCATTCTTTCCCTTTCTTTGTTCGCTTCCCTATCTTGCTGAAGCATTGTCTTTGACCTCCCCTTCCACACACAATTTGTGCTGCATAATAAATAGTAAATACTAGTGAGTCCATTCACAGGTGTGCAGAGGAGACCCTATTTGGACTGTTCCTGCCTGCTGTTGGTAGGAATATTTTCTCGGGCACTGATTTCCGTTTGAATGCTAATATATCGAAATGCTTGTTTAGCTGGGGAGGGTCTCTAATGGTCAGAGAGCCCCTGAGCCATTGTGAGGCTGCTTTACTCTCTTTACCCAGGGAAGTCCAGTTGGAGATAGAAACTTTCCCCACAGCATCTTGGGGAAGGGAGGAAAGCCAAGAGGGACTCGCAGGCTCCAGGCGTGCATTCTCACTTCTCTCACTGCTGCCAGCTATGGTGCCCACCTAGACCAGCAGACCCTGCAGTTGAAGGGCAGATCCCTCCCTGGGACCCTGGGCACATAAGAGGAAAACGTACTGGTCCAGAATCCTCAAGGCCACCGCCTAAGAGAAAAGAACCCAAACGTCACGCCCTTAACTAAGCAAAGGGTAGGTGTCACCGGCTTGGTCACTCAGAATGCCAACCTCATTGTCTCCAAAATCTGGCTTCCAACAGCCCCAAATGCCAGTCCCCATTGGGAGCCCTTGCCTGCCCTGCCCAGCCCAGCTCAGGGACTCTGAAACACCATGTGGGTGCTTCCTCCATCCTCCAAGGCACCTTCTCCAGACTCACACCTGGCAGCCAGCCCCGGGCTGGACCGCAGAGCAAAGTTTAGGATCCTGGGTATCTCCCAAGGGCTCTGTTTATGACTTGGGTAGAATTTTTTAAATTAAAAACAAAAAAGCACAAGGTTTTCAGGGAGAATGGTTTTCACACAAAACAACATTCTCTGAAAAAATGAGCTCAGCCATTAGCACCTCCACACGAACGAAACACCTGAGTTCTGGGGCTGTCTCAAACCATAACATAACATCCAAAATATCTTGACATAAAAACACCTGTACCTTAAAACATTCTGATTCATTATTGTCCCACATGTATGAGCTACTTTTGCAGCTTTGAAAGGGCTTCAAGAGTTAGTTACCCAGTATCTCCAAGACCTGAAACTTTCTTTACCCACAACTAACAATACTAACCTCCTTCATTTTCCATTACCACCATCATTTAGGAATCCCAAAGAAATGAACACGGGTAAAATGAAGAATGGCCAAGGGTTACCCAAACATGTAACCAGATAAAAGCAAATGTCATGAGGAGGGGACTGCCTCTTTCATTTTTTGATCCCTCTTATATGTAAGAAGCTAAGTCATAAAGGCAGAACACGCCCAGAGGTGGGACCCGGCCTGTGGGTCCCCCTGCCCCTGGCTCTTTCCTGCTCTACCAACCTCCTTAATGTGTCCGAGGCCCCATTGTATCGGTTTACACAAAATCATTATATAATGAGCTGCCGAGGCTCGGTATGTTTTACAGTAACCTGTTTGGAATCATAGGATGCAGTTGTCAGAGCAGAGCATGCGCAGAAACCCGGCTACTTTTTTTTTTTCTTGAGCTCAAGGCAAGAGGTAACTGTCGGTCAAATCCTGCTGAGCCCTGCTGACTTCAAATACGGGATGCTAAAAATGAAATAAAGGCGAGGGGTGGAGGTGAAAACCGATGTGCACGGTGGGGTTACAGCTCAAGGGAAGTGACTAGCAGGATAGTAAATACATAGACAAAGGATAGAAGGGGGATAGATAGGGAGGGCGAGAGGGCTTGGAATACGGAATGCTTTCTACTTGTACTTTAGATGACCTGAAATCGGTCCAGAGGTACCTAACTGCACTGTCGGCGTGCTAGGCACAGAAATGAAGGGCCCTAGGATGGGTGAGACGATGGTTAGTTTGTTTTTTTTTTCCGAACGTGACTTTATGGAGATATTTTAAAGGGGCAAGAGGAGACTCTTGGCCACTCAGAGGAATAGCACTTAACTGTAATAGTGTCTAGCAAAGAATGCGCCTGCAGTCGGTGGTACCCCTACAGAGCTGGCACCCTTGGGAAAAGTGAGATGCGTGCCTCTGTCCCCACCCTATTCTCTCTACAGGGTGCAGAAATGTGGCCAGAGGTACCCAGGCTCGCCCCTCATCTGTCTTCCCATGACTCCGCCGCCCCCTCCTGAGCAGGTCCGGGAGAGGCTGTCCCCGAGGGCGAAGGGGCAGCACGGGCTCCGGCTCTCCACCGCCTCTCTCTTTTGTTCCCCCAGACAGTACCGGTGCTCCGGAGAGTAGCGCGAGAGGCGCCCGCTCCCCAGGCTCTGGCCGCACGCGCCGGCAGAGGGATGGGGCCCCCTTTCCCTCTGGCCCAGGCTGCCGCCCCGCCCCAGTACACTCCGGGTCCCCAGGCCTCAGGCCCCTCACCCGGAGGCAGACGAGGTCAAGGCCATCAGTACACTTGTGGGGCTGCTGGCCTCCTTCCTCCCTGCCTCTCCTGGCCCCTCCACCTTCCCCGCATCCTCGGCTGCAAGGGGCATCCCGAGGAGCCAGGTAGCTAGGGCGGGGGGCGATGGGAGTCAGGGGCCTCTCCCGGGGCTCGGGGGACAGCTGTCAGGGTGCGGGTGCGGGTCTTTGTGCGTTTCTTATTCTCCTAGAGAACAGAACCAAGCCCCGGGGCCAAAGGATGCGCTCACTCACCATGGCGGTGCCGACCGAGAAAGCGGCAGTCAGACAGGCCATGCCCCGGGGGCAGCGGCGGCGGGGACGAGGCTGCGGGCGGCGGAGACGGGCGGCGGGCAAGAGGCTGCGCTCTCGTCCTAGGCTCGGCGGCTGCGCCGGGCGCGGACTCTGGCTCCGGCTCCGGCCGCAGCTGGGGCCCCGGCCCCGCCCACGACCCGCCCGCGCCGACCCCGCCCACGACCCGCGATTGGCCGGCGCGCAGGGGCGGGGCGGAGCCGGCAGGTGCGCGTGCTCTTGTTTTGCTCCTGTGCGGCGCGGCTGCCCCAGTTCTGGGCAGTCCCGCTCCTCCCGCTGCCCGCGCCCCTGGCCTGGCAGGTGGCGAGCGTCCGCCCCGGACTCGGAAGCGCCGAGTTCGGAAACTCGCGGGGCCTGGGCCAGCGACCCCGGGCCCCCTGCGGTCAGTCAGCGGGGGTCCCCCTCCAGGACTGCCACCTCAAAGCCTTCAGTGCTGGGCCAGGGGGGGCTAGGGGAGGCGTCTGGCGGGGGATGGTGGAGGGGTACTTTTTTCCTTGTTGGGTATCTCTCTGCCACGTAGGAGCGTGAGAACTAAAGGAGAGATGGCCGCTCCAACGCCCCCTCCCCCGCCACTGCAGCTCCATATCTGGGGTGGTACCCCCATACTGAGGCAGCACACTCACTCATTAATGCAGCATTGCTGTGTGCCAGACGCAGAGCCAAGTGCTGGGTAACAAAGGGGTGACTAGGTGAAGATGCCCAGGCCTCTTTCCTCCCCTGACTCCCACCCCCCGATCCCAACAAATAAAGAAAAGACGCGGTGTTCCCAGTACGTGGCCCAGCACCTGACCCAGAGCTGTTCATGTAACTTCATAAGGACTGACACTTCAGGCACCCTGTCTTTTGGCCCCCGATGAGAGCATCAGATGGCCTGGCCTCTGCTAAAGCCCTTATTATATATAAGTGGGACCATTTCCCGGTAACCATGGTGATAAGACATTCCTTACTCCCAGTCTCAGAGGCTAATGCTTTTATTCAGTGGTTTGCATGTGGGGACCACAGGTAAGAATGCATCTCTTCTCCCGTCCAGCACACCTGGATCGCCCCTTCCCACTACCCCTCAGATGAGCTAAGCCCCTGTCCTCCTCCACACCTAGGAAGAGAGCATGGCTTTTCATGCCAGGCAGGAGGGCTTCACACCACAGCCTGATGACCATAGGCAAATTCTCCCCTCAAATCTAAAGAGGGCAAGGCAGTATAATGTATGATTTCAAGGGGGAGAGGCCCCTGCTTTTGTCTGCATAGTTCACTTGAAGAGTCCGCACATTACCTCGATTCTATTGTTAGGAAATCTGCTGCATTTCCAGGTGCCACCCTCTTCATGCCGGGCCCATGGGGCTGTGTGGTACCTTAAACATGCTGAACAGGGAGGCCAACAAACTCCGAATGTTCTGGAAAGAGGATTCAAATCCACAAACCTCCCTGGGAGAGTTCAGGCCAAAAGGCAGAGACAGAGGTGCCTCATCTCTGGGACCCAGGATTGGTGGCCGGCACTGAAGCCCACCATTTGCTCCAGGGGCAGATGGGACATAAAGCAGGGGAGAAAGACACAGAACGTGGCCGGGGAGAGATTCTCTATGAGAACCTGGCTGGTCACTGCCCGGCTGTGTGGCTGGGACAAGTGACAGCGTGGTCCTGTTGCACTGGCGTCTATTCTCTGCCCAATATCCATTCTCCACGCTGCTACGAAAGTGTTCAGAATTTCCTTCTGGAACTCCCCTTGCCCCCAGGTCTACACCATGCTATCTGGTCAGTGGTTGGTCAGGAACCAGAAGTGTAAGGCGTTGCTCGCCGGGCTCCTGGGAATGGCCAGTGGGACAATACGTAGAGCCTAGGATGAAGCCAGAGAGGGCAGACAGTGATAAAGTGGGTCCTTATTGCCGTGGCTTGAGCTGCTGGCTTTGCACTTACAGGCATGGAAAGAGTCCCACTTATACACATCTATACATTGGGGGTAATAATCATCTCAGCCGCATGGGAAATAGTGCCTGTCAAGTGCTGTCCACTGTGCATGTCACATAGCTAGCACTCCAGTTCTAATCCTTACTAATGTCATCCCCCTTGCGCCAAATCTGAGAATAACCAAATGGCAAAGTAGGTCGGATCTGTGGCATTGCTATTGGGACTTTTGGTTGTAAGTGACCAAATCTCCGCTCCAAATGGCTAAAGGGAAGGCTCAGGGTGCACTGGTTTCAGGCCTGCCATGACCAAGAACCCATTCTGGGTTTTCAACCCTTGATCTCTAGCTCTCTCCATGGCTCTGCCTTCTATCTGCTGGCTTTCTGCTCCGCAAGACTGTCACCATGGCCCTCCTGGCAGCTCCAAGGCTGCATCCCATCAGTGTTACCAAACCAAATTCGGGTCCACTCGCCTGCCACACAGCAAAGCCAATCTACTGACACTGGGTTGTGGTGAAGGAAAGTACAGCATTAATTGCAGGCATCAAGTGAGGGAAGGGGAGACAAGCCTCAGAGCCACTCCCACCTGGTCTTTGGGTTGGGGGATGTGTTTAAGGGGAAGAACAAAGAAGCTGGGGTGAATCTTTGTCTTGTGACATTTCTGAATCATGGTTTCAGGAGTCAGGGTGTCCCAGGTTGTCCCCGGCTCAGGGGTCTGTGAGCTCACCTTGGCCTGGAGAAACAACCCGAGTTTGTAGGTTAATGATGAATCTATAATAGCAATTTTAGTACGTTAGCGATGGACAACAGCAACTTAAGCATCTGACTCTGGTGATTAGTGTTGTTAGCACAGGCTTGAGGCCAGAGGGGACAGAAAGGCGAGGAAGTTTTGGATGAGAGATGAATCCTAAACTCGGTAAAGGAACTTGGTTTTAGGGGACTGGGTTTCATCAGCTGGCAACCAGCCACGATGCCCAGTGAGGGGAAACCAAACACTGACTGGCCTGGCTTGACTCCCAGGGAACCAAACAGGCCAAAGGGAATGCCGGCCCTAATGGAAACATGCAGAAAAATTGGGACATGGGTGCTTCCTCAAGGCCATTTTGGGGAACTCAGAGCCCAATGTGGGTGCCAGGCAGGCAAACATAAGAGGAGCTCATCACAGGACTGCCCAGTCCAGACCCCAACCCCAACAGGAATTTCGACAGGACATCACAGGCAGGTGGACCAGGCTGGCCTTGAGAATGTCCAGTGGGAAAACACTTTCTGCCTCAAAGGGCAGCCCGTACCAGTTTAAAGTAGTTGTCATTGCAGGGAGCGGTCCCTGTGCCTAATGGGACTCCCTGTCGCCCCGACGGCTCTGTGTCACCGTGTCCGTGAGCCCCGCCCCCACACAACAGGACTTGAGCTCTTCAATCATGGTGCCATATTTCTCTCCAGGCCTTAGCTTCCCTGGACAAATCGTGCCTGGTCCCTCCGACATTGTTCTGCAGAAGATGTCCCTTCTTCCCTCTCACCTTTCTCTCTGTGAGTTCCGTTTTCTCTGTGTCCCCTGTGAAACTTGGGGTCTGCAACCGAACACCTACTCCAGGTAACTCCTCTGCTCTCTAATGAGCATTTGCTCCCTCAAATTGTTGGTAAGGACCTGCTACCATGCTGCAGAGCCAACTGCCTGATGTCCCGGGAGCAAGCATGTCAGTGGACTCCATCAGCGGCTGACTCAATTCACTTTCCTTGTAATTGTGTAGTTTCAGTTGCCTGGTTTGCACTTTATCCCCCAAATCCCATGTTAAGGAGTGTCCAATCTATTTATGCCAGACATACAGCCCCCGAGGCTGGGAAATAGAGGGGACACCCTGAGGACTTCGTCTCTGGTGCAAGTATTCCACTCTTGGTGCCTGGGGAGGGGGTGCAGGTACAGGTAAATCAGATGTCCAGGTGGCCTTGCGGCAGGCCTGTGGATTGACCCAGGTGTACTTCTGCAGGGAGCTGGCCACAGGGGGTGAGCATGGCTTGGCATCTTGGATGGCCCCAGCACTGGAGGTGCAGAACAAAAGGTCTCAGATCCCTCCAGAGGAACCTTTGGGCACATCCCATGGCTTCCCAGCCTCCCCGCTCTCAGCTGTCTAGGAAGAAATCTAATGAACACAGTCTTCGTCACATCTGGGTGATCTGGCTTTCCATAATTTGACCTTGAGCCTTCTTTGACTACAGGGTGGCCAGCTCTGAATTAACCTAAGTGATTAACCTAAGTGGACCCTGCTTGGCCGACTTTCTTCTGTTCGACTGCAGAGCTCCACCAACCTGAGCTTTGTTTTCCTTCCAAGACCTACGATTTCAGCCATGCCCTTCAGCAGACAGAAAAATCTGCTTCACTGGGATCCGGCCTCGACGCTGGGAACCCAGTGTGGACGAGATGGGGGAAACCACGCCTCAGGTGTAGTCAGACAGTAACGGGGAGAGATTGGAAAGCTGACATTCTTATCTAAACTGGGTATGTTTTTAACTTGTTCCATGAGCTCTACGTATTTTGTAAATAGTTAGAGGAACTCTCACTGTGTTACTTTAAGGGAGACCCTGCCAGAGGCAAACTGGTGCCACAGGGGCCTCTTGGTCTATCGCAGTCCAGCCCTTTTGGAGTCAGCCTTTCAGGTGTCCCACCCTAGAGACTTGATATCTGCAGTTGCCTCCCCCCAAACTGCCTCATCCCCAATGCTATGCCCCCTTGTAATCTGGGCATCACATAATTAATTTACTATTGGTTGTGCTTACTGCTCACCACACCCCTTGAGAATGTAAGCTCCACGCCGGAAGGAATGTCTATCCACTGATGGATCTCCAGCCCCAAGAACGGTGCCTGGTAAGGGATTTTGTCCTGGCTCATCAGCTATTTGGTCGAGACCTCCCACCCCCATCCCTCTGGGTCCCCCAGCCCGGCTATTTCCAGTGTTCATGAAGCCCCCAGTGTGGAAAGTGCCTGCCCTGCAGTGTTCCACCAGGGGAACATCTCTGGTACCCCACCATTTCCCAGAGGAAAATAAAAACCCACAGAAGCCTGATCCCCCTGCCCTGTCCCCAGCTCCTCTCACCGCGTTGACCCCTGCACTGCGGCAATATGAGGGTTTATGGGATTTCTTTCCCCAAAGCCTCAACAAACTTGATTCTGGAGGCGTGGTGTAGGGGAGTGTTTGCTTGCTTGCTTGCTTGCTTTTTACAACCCAAAGCTCTGACTCTGAAAGTAAATGTTTTCGGTCAAATGAAAGCAAAATCTGGTGCCGCCACAGCCAGTAATAAAGAGGGGCTAGTCCCTTCCCCAGGCTGGCAGTGGTGGGAGACATGGTGGAGACTCCTGGGAGGTGGGGATGGGGGTAGGGGGGTGGGGAGGAATCCTGCTCTATCATATCCCCAGGCTCACGACAACACAACAGGTACCGGAGGGTCGCTGGGGGACACTTGCCCTTGTCTGGGCTGGAGACCTGCATTCGGGTCATGGCCCCCGCCTTCTCGGCTTCTCTGATACTCCACTTGTGTTAGCAGAGAATTAGTGGCCATCAGCCCCTTCCTAGCTCTGTTCACAAAGAAGCCATTGCCTCCACTTTTAAGAAGAAAGAGAGAGAGAGAATGAGAAAGACAGCGAGAGGAGGTGGGAGGGAGGGAGGGAGGGAGGGAGGGACACAGGAAAGAAGGAAGAGGGGGGAGGGAGAGAAAAAAGACCCTTAAGTGGTAAGAATAGGTGCCTTAGCCCTTGACGGGGAAAGGGTAAAAAGGGGAGCAGATGAGCAGACAGACACAGAGACAGTCCATCAGGGAGGGTGACAGCCTGAGGTCAAATCACACACTAAATGGGGACTCTGTAAATTGGCGTATTTTAAAGCAACGTTATTTCCCTCTCTGTGGTTTGCTTGATCCCTAGTGTGCTGGCCCTCCTGATTCCTCCAGCTTCTATCTCCACCCAGTTGCTTTCATCACGTGTGGGCGCCAGCCCAGCTCCAGAGAGGGGCCCCTCCCTCCCCAGCCTGCCCAGAGGTGGGAGCAGAGGAGGGGCCATCTGCTGAGAGTGCAGCGCAGAGTGGAAGGAGAGAGAAGGAAGGTTGAGATGAAGGAGGGAGAGGACAAGGCAAGTAAGTATTTCATAAGCTAGGTTAGCAAGAGGCAAGTTCACCATTGCAAACAGATTATTTCTGCTTTCTTCTGTTAACCTGGAACACAGAGTGGTGGGAAAGATGCAGGAGACAAATGAAGAGGGAATAGCATCTGGCAATGAGATGACCTTCAAAGCCGAAGGTAAGGAGAGAAGTCTCAGAGGCGGACACTGGAAAATTACCAGAGGCCTCCTTCCCCCACAAAAGGTCTCAGCTGGGACATAGCTGGAACTCCCAGGCCACTGGGCACCCACTTCTCCTCTGGGAAGCTGCCCTCCCAGACTCCATGTGCTCAATCCTACAAAGCAACCCCTACCCAGATCCATTCGATGATGCCATCTAATGGTTTGAAAAATGCTGTAACGTGCATTACCCTCTGTGATGCTCAGAGCACCCCTGCGGGGTCGGAGGGCAGATGCCATCACCGAAACATGTGTGAATTTGATTCCCAAGCCACAGATGCAGGATAGGCCACGCCCCCTGGGACACAAAGAGACTCTCCATGCCTCCAAAGACCACAGCTCAAGTCCAGTGTGCTCAGCATCCTGGCCACGGGCAGAAGCCCTCTTGCCTCCACAAGGCAACTGAGCTCTCCTGGCATCTGCCCACCCACCTCTCCCCTCTTCCTCTACCTCCTGCCTCTCCCCTCCAGAGCCCCAGCTCCATCCCATCCCCTCCCCTCCAGGAAGACCTGGCGGTCACTTTGCTGAGCCCTGGCTTTTGAAAGCAAAAGTCTGGTTAGGGAGATTATCCTCGGCATGCTTGGAAACTTCTGGGGAGAGCCTTGCAACTCAAAAGTCCCCAGGGTGAGAGAGAATCAATTTAATAACAATAAAAAAAAAAGTCTTGACTACTTTTTAAGAGAGGGGAAGGAAAAATAGCTTGAGCAGGGAAATCAGTGTCAGAGATGATTTCAGCAAATTATTTCCTGCCACAGAAAATAAGGAGATGGAGCATGAGGTTTGAAACCTGCCCAAGGCCATGATGCCCAGGCAAGGACCCAGTTCTCCCGACTCCTGCTGAGCCCCTTTTCCACTTTTTTACAGCTGCCAAATGTTTGTTGAGAATGACCCAAACCTACTTCCAATAGGGAGACAGCTAAAAGAAGTCCAAGTTCAATCTTTTAAAAGTCACAGGCAAGCTAGTAGGGAGATGGAGTAGACATGCTTTTCTTTCTTCTTCCCCCCAACACAACTAAAAACTCTGGACATTATGCCAAACAAACACAAGGAGACTCTGAAAGGTAGAGAGGAGAAGGCAGGGTGGTCAGGACCCTGGGACCTAAGGAAGCACACTGTGGTGAGGTGCCGGGTTTTCTTTTTGCCACATAGACAGTCTTCAGACTTTCCGCTGAAGAAAGCAATAACCTGGAAGTGCCAATGGGAATAGAAAAGGAGCAGCCTAGCACTATAGAAAATTTGTAGACAATTACTGCTCTATTCCAGCCAAATACCATGCAATAAACTCCCCGCACCACCCACAACAGCAAAGATGAAGGGGGAGCCTAGGTGTCCACCCTCCTCAAGCTGTAATGAGGCACCAAAACCTGCCCCATCCCCAGTTAAAATGGTGTCAGAGCAGGCCAAACAGGGAGTCTGGACCACACCCCTACTGGCAGGGATGAGGAGGCCCTCCCCTTCTCACGGAGGTGGTGGCTGAGGAGACCCAGCAGAATCAGGACTCTCACCACCATTCAGTGGTAACAAGAACACAATACTACCCGCCAAGCCATGATGCTAGTGGATAGCATATGCGGAGCAGTAATGAGGTTCCCCTCTCCCAGCCAGGGAGGTGTGGGTGGTGACCAGGTGGAGAGCCAGGACTCCAGCCCTTCCCAACAGTAATGAGGAGTCCCTCCCTTGGATGTCAAAAAAGCCTGAACAAACAGAAGGCTAAAACAGAAGGCTTAAATAAGATCTAGCGTCTTGTAACATAATACCAAAAATATCTAGGTTTCCATCAAAAATCATTCATCATCTAAAACCCAAGGGAATCACAATTTAGAAAGCAGAGATTTATAATTGGAGCATGACTCTTTGAATTTTTGCTCATTTTAATTCTAAAATTAACTGCTATATCAATATCAAAAAAACAAACAACCCAATCCAAAAATGAGCAGAAGACCTAAATAGACATTTCTCCAAAGAAGATATACAGCTTGCCAACAAACACATGAAAGGATGCTCAACATCACTAATCATTAGAGAAATGCAAATCAAAACTACAATGAGGTATCACCTCACACCAGTCAGAATGGCCATCATCAAAAAATCTACAAACAATAAATGCTGGAGAGGGTGTGGAGTAAAGGGAACCCTCTTGCACTGTTGGTGGGAATGTAAATTGATACAGCCACTATGGAGAACAGTATGGAGGTTCCTTAAAAAACTAAAAATAGAACTACCATATGACCCAGCAATCCCACTGCTGGGCATATACCCTGAGAAAACCATAATTCAAAAAGAGTCATGTACCACAATGTTCATTGCAGCTCTATTTACAATAGCCCAGAGATGGAAACAACCTAAGTGCCCATCGTCGGATGAATGGATAAAGAAGATGTGGCACATATATACAATGGAATATTACTCAGCCATAAAAAGAAATGAAATTGACTTATTTGTAGTGAGGTGGATGGGCCTAGAGTCTGTCATACAGAGTGAAGTAAGTCAGAAAGAGAAAAATAAATACCGTATGCTAACACATATATATGGAATCTAAAAAAATAGTGGTTCTGAAGAACCTAGGGGCAGGACAGGAATAAAGACAGATGTAGAAAATGGACTTGAGGACATGGGGAGGGGGAAGGGTAAGCTGGGACAAAGCGAGAGAGTGGTATGGACATATATACACTACCAAACGTAAAATAGATAGCTAGTGGGAAGCAGCCACATAGCACAGGGAGATCAGCTCTGTGCTTTGTGACCACCTAGAGGGGTGGGATAGGGAGGGTGGGAGGGAGATGCAAGAGGGAGGGGATATGGGGATATATGTATATGTATAGCTGATTCACTTTGTTATAAAGCAGAAACTAACACACCATTGTAAAGCAATTATACTCCAATAAAGATGTTAAAAAGAAATTAGCTGCTATAAAGAGCCCTGTTGGAATAAAGATATTTTCAGAAACATAAAAAAAAAAAAGAGAGAGAGAGAGAATCACAATTTAAATGAAAAAAAAAGAAGCCAATCAATAGACGCCAACACCAAGATGAAAAAATGTCACAATTACCCAACAAAGATTTAAAAGCAGCCATCATAAAAATGCTTTAGTGAGCAGTTGGGAACACACTGGAAACAAATAAAAAAATAGAAAGTCTCGGCAGAGAAATAGAAGAAGTAAAGAAGAATAAAATGGAAATTTTAGAACTGAAAAATACAGTAACCAAAATGAAAAACTCAGTGGATGGGCTCAACAGCAGAATGGAGGGGAGAAAGGAAAGAATGGGTGAATTGGAAAGTAGAACAATATAAATTACCCAGTCTGAACAACATAGGGAAAATAGGCTGTACAAAAATTGAGCAGAGTCTGAGGGACCTGTGGGACAATAACAGAAGATCTAACAGAAGATCTGACAGTCCAAGAAGGGGGTTGGGAGGCTGAAAATGTACTCAAAGAGATAATGGCAAAAAACTTCCTAAATTTGGCAGAAGACAGAAACCTACAGATTCAAGAAGTTTGGTGAACTCCAAACATGATAACCTAAAGCAAAATCTACAACAAGACACACTACAGTCAAACTTCTGAGAACTAAAGACAAAGAAGAAGTCTTGAAGGCAGTGAGAGAGACATGGTATCTTACCTGGAGAGGAAAAGCCACTCCAATGACAGCAGATTTCTCATTAAAAATAATAGAGGGGGCTTCCCTGGTGGCGCAGTGGTTGAGAGTCCGCCTCCCGATGCAGGGGACGCGGGTTCGTGCCCCGGTCCGGGAAGATCCCACATGCCACAGAGCGGCTGGGCCCGTGAGTCATGGCCGCTGAGCCTGCGCGTCCGTAGCCTGTGCTCCGCAACGGGAGAGGCCACAGCAATGAGAGGCCCGCGTACCGCAAAGAAAACAAAACAAAACAAAACAAAAAAAATAATAGAGGTCAGAAGAAATTAGCGCAACACTTTTGACTTGTTGAAAGAAAAAAACCTGCCAACTCAGATTCCTATATCCAGGAAAAATATCCAGGAATGAAGGGGAAATCAAGACTAAGAGAATTTGTCACCAGTAGACACACCATAAAAGAAAAGTTAAAGGAAGTTCTTTAAACATAAATAAAATGGTAAAATAAGGAAACTTTGCACATCAAGGAGGAAGAGAGAACACTATAAATGAAAATGAGTAAGTAAGGTGGATTTTCCTTCTGCTATTGAATTTTCCAAATTTTGTTTGCTGGTTAAAGCAAAAATTGTAATACTCTCTGATGTGCTTCTAAATGTGTGTAAATAGTTAAGACAATTATATTATAAACAAAGGAGAGTAAATACATATAAAGGGAGGTAAGATTTCTACACAGCACTCAAACTTATAAAACTATAACACCAGTAGACTGATAAGTCATTTATATGTAATAAAATACCAAGAAACCAGTAAAAGAGCTATACAAAGATGTACACTCAAAAACACTATAGATAAATCAAAATGGAATTTTTAAAAATGTTCAAGTCCCGAGGAGGAGTTATATAGATAACAATAAACATGAGAGCAGAAAAAAGAAAGCAGGCCATTGAAAACGAGAGAACACAGGGAAAACAAAAATTTAAATGCATACCTGAGCGTACTGTGTTAGTACTTACATTGAATGTAAATAGATTACACCAATCATAAAAACAGAATGATTGGCAGAGTGGGTTAAAAACATGTCCTAACTACATACTATCTATAAGAAATTTGCTTCAAATATAATGTTATAAGCAGCTTGAAAGTAAAAAGATAGGGGCTTCCCTGGTGGCACAGTGGTTGCGAGTCCACCTGCCGATGCAAGGGACACGGGTTCGTGCCCCGGTCCGGGAAGATCCCACATGCCACGGAGCGGCTGGGCCCGTGAGCCATGGCCGCTGAGCCTGCGCGTCCGGAGCCTGTGCTC
>NW_006779682.1:206791-236304 GCF_000442215.2 Lipotes vexillifer
AAAAAAAAAAAAAAAAAAAAAAAAAGAAAGTAAAAAGATAGAAATGGTGTATCATGCAAATATTAATCAAAAGAATCAGGGATGGCTATATTAATACCAGATAAAGTAGACTTCAGGCAAAGAAAATTACCAGAGATAGAAAGGGACATTATATAATTATAAAATGACCAATCCACCATGAAAATATAGCAATTTTAAATATGCATGAACCAAACAACTATAAAATATGTGAAGCAAAAACTGATAGAACTGAAGAGAGAAATAGATAAACCGACAATTGCCGTTGGACATTTCAACACCTCTCTCTCAATAATTGCTAGAACAACTAGACAGAAAATCAGCAAGTATATAGAAGTACTTAACAACACCACTGGACAAGAGGATCCAATAACATTTATAGAACACTCCACCCAACAACAGGAGAATACACATTCTTTTCAAATGTTCCTAGAACATATAGCAAGACAGACTATCCTGGGCCATAAGACAAACCTCAACAAACATAAAAGAACTGAAATTATACAGAGTGTGTTCTCTGCTCCAAATGAAACTTCTTCAGATCCATAATCATCTAAAAGTTTCAAATCCATAATCTAAAAACTCCCACCTCAGGAATGTAGAAAACAAAAGAGCTAAATAAGCCAAAAGAAAATAATAAAGGTAAGAGCAGAAATCAATCAAATTAAAAATAGAAGAACATTAAACAATGTCAATGAAACACAAAACTGGTTCTTAGAAGTGATCAATATAATTGACAAGACTCTATCAAGACTGACAAAAAAAAGAGAGAGAGAGAGAGAGAGAGGACACAAATGACCAATATTAAAGATGGAACAGGGGATATCATTACATATCCCACAGGCATCCAAAGGGTAATAAGAGAAGAGTACCAATAACTCTACACACATAGTTTTGACAACTTAGATGAAATGAACCAATTCCTCAAAAAACTACAATTCACTGAACATAAAATAGGTTATTTGAATAGCCCTATAACTATTAAGGAAATTAAATTAATAATTTTAAAACACCAAATAAAGAGCTCTCCAGGCCCAGATGGCTTAGGAAGGAATATTTCCCAATTCATTTAATTTGGCTTGTACTACTCTGGCACCAGACAATGATAGTAAAAAAAAAGAAAACTACAGACCAATATCCCTTATAAATATAGATGCAAAAATCCTTAACAAAATATTAGAAAGTAGAATTCAACAATATATTTTAAAACTTAAGTATATGCTCAAGTGGGGTTTATTCTAGGCATACCAGGCTGCTTCAATTTTTGAAAGTCACTTAATGTAGTACATTGTATTAACTGAGTAGAGAAGAAAAATCACATGATCTTGCCATTTGATGCAGAAAAACCACTTGGCAGAATTCAACACCCATTTATTATTTTTTTAAAAAGTCTATCAGGAAAAGAGGAATAGAGGGCAACTTCCTTAACTTGATAAAGGATATCTATAAGAAACCTACAGCTAACATTCTAATGAATGGTGAAAGACTGAATGCTTTCCCCTTAAGATCAAGAATAATGCAATCACCACTCTTATTCAACATAGCACTGGAAGTTCTAGCCACTGTGGTAAGGAAAAATGAAGTAAAAGGCATACAGATTGGAAAGGAGAATATAAAACTGTCTCCATCTGCAAATGACATCCTTGTCTTTGTAGGAAATTCCAAGGAATCAACAAAAACACTCCTAGAACAATAAGTGAGACCAGCAAGGTTGCAGGATATAAGATAAATGTACAAAAATAAATTTTATTTCTATATCCTAGCAATGAACATATGGACACTGATATTAACAATAGTGGGTCATTTACAATTGTTCAAACAAAAGTAAATACTTAGGAATAAACTGAATGAAAACATGTAGAGGGCTTGTGTACTAAAAACTACAAAATGGTAATGGAAGAAATCAAAGAAAATCTTTTAAAATGGAGAGACAGATCACGTTCATGGGTTGGAAGACTTAACATAGTAAAGATTTCAGTTATTCCCAGATTGATATATAGGTTTGATACAATTCCTATCAAAATCCCAACATTTTTTTTGTAGACGTAAACAAGAGTAGTCTAAAATTTTTGGAAAAAGACTTTTCCTACTGGACATTTATCCCAGAGACACAAAAACTTACATTCACACAAAAATCTGTACACAGATGTTTACAGCAGTTTTATGTGTAATAACCAAAACCTGCCAATGACCCAGATGTCCTTCAACAGGTGAATAGTTAAACCAAGTGTGGTCCATCCACACCATGGAACATTACTCAGCCATAAAAAGGAATCCACTATTGATACATGCAACAACCCGGATGGATCAGCAGAGAATTCCCATGGAAAAGCCAATCCCAAGAGGTTATATATTGTGTGGTTCCACTGATGTAAGATTCTTGAAATGACAAAATTATACAAGTGGGGAAGAGTTTAGTGACTGTCAGAGGTTAAGGAGGGGATAGAGTGGAAGGACAGACGATGTGACTATCAGGGGGCCATAGGCGGCATCTTTGTGGGCAAGGAATGTTCTGTATCTGGGCTGTATCAAGGTCAGCACCCCAGTTGTGATAAAACTGTGCTACCGTATTACAAGTGTTACCACTGGGGGAAACAAGGTAAAGGCTACATGGGATCTCTCTGTGTTCTTTCTTACAACTACAACTGCCTCAAAGTACAAACATTAATGTTTTCAAGTCACAGGGCAGTCCTGAGTGAGGCCACTCTGGCAGCGGGGGGAGTTGCATGTAGTATCAGGAGCAAGAAAGTGCGCAGAGGAGCTTCGGAGATGGATAGGGAGAGGACCCAGACTGAGAGGGCTTCAGCTCACCCGGAACCAGACAACTGGGCTGCAGGACAAGGGCCTGTTTGTGACCATTCTTTGTCAACTGTCAACTTGAGAAGGTGAAGACCAGGGATGATGCTCTTCCCCTCACTAGAACTCTGAGTGTGTGTGTGTGTGTGTGTGTGTGTGCGCGCGCGCACGCATGTGCACCCACGCGTAGGCATCTGCAGGCAGACAGCGGTGGGTGGGATGGCAGCCCCATCTCTGGCCGTCCATGCTGCTGAGCTGGTCCCTAACCTCTCAAAGCCATCATCTTCATCGGTAAAATGGGAATAAAAAGAGTACCACTGGGCTTCCCTGGTGGCGCAGTGGTTGAGAGTCCGCCTGCCGATGCAGGGGACACGGGTTCGTGCCCCGGTCCGGGAAGATTCCACAGGCCGCGGAGCGGCTGGGCCCATGAGCCATGGCCGCTGAGCCTGCGTGTCCGGAGCCTGTGCTCCACAACCCACAACGGGAGGGACCACAACAGTGAGAGGCCCACATACCGCAAAAAAAAAAAAAAAAAAGAAAAAAAAAAAAAAAAAAAAAAAAAAAAAAAAAAAAAAAAAAGAGTACCACTGTGGTGGTTGAATAAGATAGGGTAGTTAAGGTGCCTGGGAGCCGAGAAGAGAGGGTGTTTCATATGCGTCTAACATTTTCCACATCTTGAGACCCTGACCCTCCATCTCCCCGACCCCTCCGTCCTCCATTGCTTTCACTGCTCACCATCTGGCCAAGTGGCTTTGTTCTTCTTTGCCTCCTATGATGAACTGCTGTGTGGGATATCCTGCAAAGAAAAAATATGTGGATAAATGTACAAAGGAACATTGTCACCAACCTCAGAATGACGCATTTCAGTATTAAATATGAAGGCATCAGGCATCAACAGGGTGGGCAAAGGTGGAAACTTCCAGTTGTAAGATAAATAAGTCCTGGGGATCTAATGTACAGCGTGGTGACTAGAGTTAATAATACTGTATTGTATGTTTGAACGTTGATAAGAGAATAAATCTTAAAAGGTCTCATCACAAGAAAAAACGTCTGTAACTGTGTGAGGTGACTGATGTTAACTAAACTTATGGCAATGGTCATATGGCAATCTATACCTATATCAAATCATTATCTTGTTCACCTTAAACTAATATAATATTATATAACAATGATTTCTCAATACAACTGGAAAAAAATATTTTTGCTGACTCTTAACTCATCTGAATTTACACATTTGTTCTGTCGCCCACTAGTCTCTGGATCCAGAGGATGGAGTCACTCTGGTTCTCACTGGTCCCCAACATCTAGCAGGTAGCTGCCTCCTAGGAGGCTCTCCAATACTTATTGACTGGCTGACTTAAGTCACAGACACTTTACATCAAAGTTTAAATCCCAAATTCCTGTTGGCTGCCTGTACTAGGAGACATGACCTACTTTCCCTGATACATTTCTAGTTAGTTACATTGACTCCATGAATTTATATTAAACATTTTTTCGTAAAATGCATTTTTTCGTAAAATGCATTTTGTCAGTGACTTACCCACAGCTTAGATATAAACACTTCCCAAGGAGCCCTTCTGCTGCAGAACAGACCCCTCTGAGGTGAAATATATTTATTTTGCAACTAATAAAGGGAAGAAGCCTCTGCCTTATGTAGGGCAGGTTTCAGCTGTCACCACTGTAGATGTGAAAAACCCCAAACCCCAAACCATGATTCATATTACAAGGAGAATTATTATAAAATAGGCATGATGCAATCATATGTGTAATAATATTGCCCAGTGTAACTGTTACTGTAGAAAAGAGGAAGCGAGTGAGGTTACTAAAGGGCAGTTTTGCTCCCTCCTAGGTTACTGGCATAAAAAAGCATCCACTACCTGTCTGTCTACAGATTGACCAAGTGTAAAATCTAGGTATTTCCCACATTTAGTCAGATGATAGATTTTGCATTTGTGAACATGGTGGAATTTTTTATAACACACATTGAACACAATTACAGAAAAAAGTTGTAATTCATCAAGGTCTACAGGATAATAATAAAAGTAAACGGAGTAAAGACACCTGGAGTAGCAATTCTCATACCAGACAAAATAGACTTTAAAGACTATTACAAGAGACAAGGAAGGACACTACATAGTGATCAAGGGGTCAATCCAAGAAGAAGATATAACAATTGTAAATATTTATGCACCCAACATAGGAGCACCTCAATACATAAGGAAAATGCTAACAGCCATAAAAGGGGAAATTGACAGTAACACAATCATAGTAGGGGACTTTAACACCCCACTTTCACCAATGGACAGATCATCCAAAAGGGAAATAAATAAGGAAACACAAGCTTTAAATGATACATTAAACAAGATGGACTTAATTGATATTTATAGGACGTTCCATCCAAAAACAACAGAATACACTTTCTTCTCAAGTGCTCATGGAACATTCTCCAGGATAGATCATATCTGGGGTCACAAATCAAGCCTTGGTAAATTTAAGAAAACTGAAATCATATCAAGTATCTTTTCCAACCACAACGCTATGAGACTACATACCAATTACAGGGAAAAAAATCTGTAAAAAATACAAACTGTCCATCAACAGATGATTGGATAAAGAAGATGTGGCACATGAATACAATGGAATATTACTCAGCCATAAAAAGAAATGTAATTGAGTTATTTGTAGTGAAGTGGATGGACCTAGAGTCTGTCATACAGAGTGAAGTAAGTCAGAAAGAGAAAAGCAAATATCATATGCTAACACATATATATGGAATCTAAAAAAAAAAGTTCTGATGAACCTAGGGGCAGGACAGGAATAAAGACGCAGACGTAGAGAACAGACTTGAGGACACGGGGAGGGCGAAGGGTAAGCTGGGATGAAGTGAGAGAGTGGCATGGACATATATACGCTACCAAAGAGATAGCTAGCTAGTGGGAAGCAGCCGCATAGCACAGGGAGATCAGCTCGGTGCTCTGTGACCACCTAGAGGGGTGGGATAGGGAGGGTGGGAGGGAGACGCAAGAGGGAGGAGATATGGGGATATATGTATATGTATAGCTGATTCACTTTGTTATAAAGCAGAAACTAACACTCCATTGTAAAGCAATTATACTCAAGTAAAGATGTTAAAAAAAAAAGTAAACGAAGTATTTCCTAGTAGAAGGTCTAGAATAACTTATATAGTATCATATCATGATAGTTCTAGCCAATGATTATTGCTGCAAAGTGGAGAAAAAGTGAGCTGGGGAAGTATCTGAGACCTATGAGCTTGAAAAGAGCTTAGCCGTCACCTGGTAACAAGGACTACCAGCCTTGGAGGCCATACTAGGTGCCTAGCACTGTGTGTTGAAATTTAGAGCCATTAATTCACTTAATCCTCACACAACTTCATGAGCCAGACACTATTATTATTCACAATGGGGAAATAAGGCACAGAGAGCTTATGTAACTTGCCTGGGGTCACACAGCAAAAAAGTACTAATCTCAGATCCAAAATAGTCAGGTCTGGTTCCAGAAATTGCAAAATTTTTTTTTTTCCTATAAGAAGGATTTTTTTCTTTTCCCTTTTAAAGTAAAGCACACAAATTTCAATGTAAACCTTGGCGAATTTTACATATCTGTTCACTTGTATTCACATATCTATACACCTGTATACTCACCAACCATGAAATAGAATATTTCCAACCTATGAAAATGTTTCTTGTGCCCTTTCCCAATCAATTCCTGTCTTTGGAGGTAAACAGTATTGTGGCTTCGATCACCATAGATTAGTTTTGTTTATTCTTCATCTTCGTATAATTGGAATATAGTACGTACTACCAGGTGTACTCCTTCTTTCACTCAACATTAGGTTTTTGAAACTCACCTATGTTGTACGTACACGTAGCCCATTCCTTTATGCCACAGTTTACTTTTCCATATTCCTATTGATGGACACTTGTGTTGTTTCCAGTTTGGGTCTATTATAAATAAAGCTGCTATCAACATTTTTGTAAATGTATCTTGGTGGACATAAATATTCACTTCTCTGGAGAATATACGTAGCAGTGAAATTGATAGGTTAGGGGACAAAAACACGGTTAACTTGCATAGAGATTACCAACCAGTTTTCCAAATTTATACCAATTTCTATTCCCACCAGCAATGTGAGGCCCCAGCTGGTCTACATCTTTGCCATCACTTCACATTTTCAGGGTTTTTTTTGAAATGTGGCTATTCTCATGGGTGTTTTTTTCCTCTCTGTGATTCATTTGGTATATTTTCTCTTGATCTGTCTTCAAACATACTAATCTTGTGTCCAGCTGTATTCAGTCTGCTGTCAAAGCCATCTGAAATACCTTCATTTCAGACATTTATTTGCACTTCCAAAAAGTCCATTTGATGATTTTTGTAGATTCTAATTCTCCAATGAAACGCTCGCTCTTTGCATCCAACCTTGTCTATGTTTTACTCTATTTTTTAACATATTTGCCAGAGTTATTCTGAAGTCCTTGACTGCTAACCCTCTTCTCTGGTCATTCTCTGAAGTTTGGCCTCTAAACACACCAGCCATTTCCACAGACAAGAATGAAACACGTCTCCTGACTTCTATGCTCTGGCTGTTGCGTTCGTCACCTTTCACCTACCAGTTTGGATGTCTGGGTTGGTTTGCCTTAGAGTCTATGACCGCATCCCGAGGAACCAGGCCAGGAGGTGCACATTGCAGTAACAACACCAACGCAATAACCCAAAACGTGTTGACTCACCAGACATCAGGGGGCATTTTTCCCTCCCTAAATCTATTGGGGAAGCTGTCTTGGGCAGCACAGGGTCTAGAGATTAAAACCATTTTCACCATTTTCCTTGAACTGGCCCATCCCCATTGGGGATTGTCGATGCACCCAGTTACAACCCACTATTTGAGTAAAATGTTCTTTATTTTTCAAAAAGTCCTAAAATTGACGCTCATGGCAATTTAGTTAAAATAGCATGCTGTGCACGTTACAAACCCTGTTCTCTTAAAAACAAAGTTACCTCCTGGTTCCCATAACTGGTTCACTGGGGTTTGGTCTGCTTCTGTTGATGGAGGATTTTGAGGGATTCTGTAAAGTTTTGTGATTAGTTAGAGACAAGCACCCGCATGGGCACTGAGATTTGTGTGATAAATATCTCACGTGGAAAACTTGAGGGTGTTTCAGTTTTTATGTCTCAGTTGCTGCACAGTTTAGAGTTTGACACAATGCAGATACTTTATTATTTCAGTTGTACCAAGTTTTCAACCCTTAACCACACAAGAGATTAGAAGCGCTATTTGGGCTGTCAGCCAGCAGTGCTTGGTAGGGAGTAGAGTGGAAAACCATTCCAGGCAAGGATTCAAACCTGGAACCGAGGCCATGAGCGCTGTGCTGAGGGCCCTGTGGACCCGGGGACTGCCTGAGGTTTGCTCTGTGATATCCACTGTCCCTGGGGCCTTTCTGGCCCCATCTTACTCAGTCAACCTCATCCCCACCATGCTGGCCCCCTCCTGGCCCGGCACCAGCATCCCATCATCCTCATGTTGCCCTTCATGTCTCCAGCCTGAACATCCTTCATCTGTCCCTCACCCGATATGGGCTCCAGATGTGTTTGGTTCCGAGGCCTCTTGTAAGAAGCTGCGCCCACATCGTGCTCCCTGCGAATATAGTGTCGTCGTGAATTCTGCCCTGGAGGTGAGCTTGCAGACTCCTTTCCCTGTTGTGTCATTGGTACGTAAACCTCCAGCCTCCCCACTACTCATACCCAGAATGACCAGGCCTCCTGTCCCTTGCCCTGGTGACCACTCACAATGTAGTGAGTCGTGCCCAAAACAGGCTGCCCAGAAGAATCTCCTGGAGGACGGGCTGTTAAAAAACCGTAATGCCTCCAGGTTACCCCAGACTCATGAATCAGGACCTCTGGCTGGGATTCAGGAAAGGGAAATCTGACGGCCACACCTCAGAGCCTGTCCTGAGCCATGGGAGCAGCCCAAGCAGACGGAGGGCTGGGGGCCCCCTGACACCCCATCTTTCTCACAGCCCTTCGCCAGTTCCCCACTCACACCCCTGGTAGCTTTGCACCCCTGCTGGAGGTGGCTGTCCACCTCTATCCACGGAATCACTCTGAATGTGGAAACCGGAAAACCACATAAGAATATCTCACACAGCTGGGATTGAAAAATAGATAGATGATAGATAGCTAGATACATACAAACATACATACATACATACACACATGCATGCACAGGTTGAGGGCTGTGAGTTGATATAAATCACAAGCATGTTGGCCAAACCTCAAATCCGCTCACCAGGACAGCCTGGGTCCTGCCCACTTGGCCGGGACAATGCCAGTGGCCATGGGGAAGGCTGTCTGTGACCCTGGAGCCAAGAGGAAAGACAAAAGCAAAGCTAGCAAGTACCTCCCCCAGACCAGAGGACTTTGAGGGTGGGAATGTCCCGGTGGCTGGGGTCTTCCCCTAATGTACTGCAAAGCCCCACGCGGTCACCATCAAATGTGGGTGGGGTTTGCCACAGTCAGGTCTCTGGGCGATGTCAATGGGGTCTGGGCATGGAAAGCTGGGCCGGGTGGAGCAGGGTGTGCAAGGTGACCTAGAGCATGGGACAACGTGTGGACAGGGCCACAGAAGCATCATGCAATGTCTGCAGCCCATGAGAACCAGCCTTGACCACTGAATAGATGAGAAAATTCTATCAGGCAGTAAGCAGCCTTCTTCCAACAGAGCTGAAAGGGCAGCCGAGGGGTAACAGTGTGATTCAATGTCAGCCTCCCTGTGCCCCGGGCGTGCTCTTTACGTCACCCCGGACCCAGAATGAAAATGTGCCCTCGTTATCAGGACATCAACTTCCAAAGGCTTTTTGCCTTTTGGAATCATAGAAATCCCCACTTAAAGGTTTTGAACCTTAGACTCTCTTTACAAAGTCCTGCTGCAGCCCTGGAGAAAGGACTTCTAAGCCCAGCTCCCTCCTTCAGGTCCTCAGCGCTGAGCTCCAGTCCACGGGGGACACGCTGCATCTGGAGTGTTGGCAGCCCCAGGCAGGGCGTGCCAGGGCTTTCTCCGGCTTATTGTTGAGCATTGCAAATGCATTTTCCCATAGACGAAGGGGTTAGGTTCCCAGGCCCGTCCATAAAAGCCCGTTTTTGTTTCATTTGTATATAAATTGAATTACTGCAATTCTTCACGGTACTGAAATGTGGAACCCTCAGTATAGAGAGCTCTACAACACTGCGTTCATCAGAAAAATGTCCCCAATTCAGCCTCGGCCTCCAGGAGGTGTGGTTCAGTGATGCAGGTCCTGGGGCACCCACCTGGTCCAGGTGGGGGTCAGTGCCTGGGCACTGTGGCCAGCATTACCCAGAAGGTGGTCCTTTCCTCCGTTAAGGATATCAGCTGGTCCAGCAATTTCTGCAGGGGGAGCCTTACATGTCCTGCTAAATTTTCTGATACCCCGCACAAGCAAGGGTGGATGAAGTGAATCCAGCCAGACCTCCCCATCAGGACGAAGGGTTCAACCTGGAGAAGGGCAGTTAGGGCTCATCCCACAGGCTGAGTTGGATCAATCAGTAAAGTTATCATTACCTTAATCCATGTCATACCATGTCCAGGCTCAGCAAGCCTGGTGCCCTGATCGATTAGTGATGTCTGCCAAGGCAAGGGGCAGGGACAGTCTTCCGTGAGGGCTACCCCCACCCTGGGAAAGTCAGTACCTGCCATATTTCTAGAATTCCCCCTGGAAAGATTTGCTCTTACATACAAGCGGACACTTGGATCTTTTTCAGCAGTCCATAATAAAAGCATTACTTGTCAAAGATTATAAAATTGGGCACAGAAATCTAAAAATGTTCTACACCAAATGATGTCTATGCAATGTAAAGAAAGTGGTCACGTTCTGGGGGAAAGGTGTTGCTTTTGGGTACACAAAAGCATTGTGTATTGTACCTGAATTTTTACTGTAATTTTATTTTACATACTTTATGCTCCTTCAAATGTGTATATTAATATACTGGGGGAAGTAAAATACTATTTTATTGACTGCTCTGCAACATAATGTAAATGATGCTTTATCTCTAAAATGCTAAAATTCTATTACTGTGGCTTTAAAATGTTTTACACCTGCAATCACCCTTCATACGGTCGGTTTCCGTGTAGGCTCAGGACCTTCTCTCGATGTAGTGTTTACACTATGTAAGTGATTACAGGCCTCAAGGGGAGCGTGGCATCAATCCTGGGGTAGCAGAGGCTCCTTGGGAGAGTTCAATGTTCATGATACTACACTGAGAGAGTTTGCTCCAGCACAGCCCAGGGACTGTTGACCTATGGGCAATCATATGGTCCATGACCAGGCCCTCCAGCAGAGTTGCGCATGCTGGGCCCAGAGCTTCCGGTGGGAAGCGCTGGCTAGTTCCCTGACCCTTGCAGAGGTCAGCTCTCCACTGAAATCCACTGCAAATCTTTCATGCTTTTTAAATTAAAAAGATACCTTTTTATTAATGTAAGTGAGCGCAACCCATATGAAGCAATCACATTCAGGACACCTTTCTGAATGAATGAATGAAAGATAGATAGATAGATGATAGATATAGATATGGATGGATGATTAAGGCAGAGATGATAGACACAGATAGACAGATACTTAGTTGCACAGAGGTAAATATGATAGTTGGAAGGTAAGACAAATTTTTAAATGAGTAAACACACAGCTCAGTCCCTTTTGCCAAAATCCTTACTTGACTTCTGCTCTGAGGTCTGAATTCTGGGCTGAAGACAAAGCTCTTCCTGGTCACAGATTTGTTCTGCATATGCTGCAGCCAACTGATGAAGGACTGGCTTCCCTGCTCCGCCTTGCTGCCTGGTTGTTAGGGCCTCAGCTGAGAGGGTTGATCATAGTAAATACCCTGGTTTCTCTTTTTGGCCTTGTTGCTAAGGCTCCTGCAGCGCCTCTCTACCTGGGGGTGAAGGATGCGGGCAGTCAGGCCCCCGAGCCCTCCAGCAGCCCGGTGGTGTCAGACTGCAGACGACTGGGCAGGTTGCCCTCCTGGAGTGTTGTCACCGCTGCATTGATCCCCATTACAGCTGCTGCGTGTAAAATAGACTTGGCGGTACTCACCCCGAAGGCGGGGGAGGAGTGTGCCCTGGTCACCAGCTTGACAGTGGCCTTCAGAGTAAAGTAAAGTATAAACATATAAACATGCACTTCTGATCAGCTGGCTTGTTTATAAGCCTTGATCCGTTTGGTACACACTAGATTTTAATATTTCACACTTTCTCTCAAGTAGATGTTTGCAGTTTCCATTATTATGAAAATAATAATTTCTTTTTACCAAGTGTCTTACACATGCCTGGCACTTCTTGGGCTGGTTCCATGTTTCCTGCACTTCATTCTTTAGGACAACCTAGAGGTGGGGTATTATTTAGGGTGAGCGGCTGTCAGGTTTTTCCGGGACTGGGGGAGGACGGCAGAGGAGTTCCTGGGATGTGGGACTTTCAGTGCTAAAATCAGCATGAATTGATCACCCTATATTAGCCCCATTTTATGGATGGGGCAACTGAGGCTCAGAGGAGCCTAACATGTGTGCCTTGTCCAGGGCACACAGCGTGTGGGGCAGCTGGATCCTCATCCTCTTGGTCCCAAGGCCACGGCCTGTGCTCCTGGCCACCCACCACAGGCATGTTCTTATTTATGCAGAACCATCAAAACATCTTCTCTAACGGTTTAGACTCAGAGTGGGCTGAGAATGTCTGTTTCCAGGCCTTAAATTAATCCTGAAGACACAGGAGCAGAAAGTGGGAGCGAAGCAGCATGTGCAGCCTCCCGCCCCGAGGACACTCCCACACCCTGCTCTGGCCCCCACGCCCCACACCACGCCTCCCATCCCGGGGAATGGCCCTTGTCCTGCTCAAGCCCCAGCCCCTGCTTCTGAACCCTGGCACTGTCCCCACTCCAGGGGGCCTGCCCTGCTCAGCCCACCGGAGGACTTTAGGACAGAATATTTCAGAAGGGGAAAGGAAGAGGAAGACCTGCTTTCAAAACTAAGACAAAGTGTACATACTTATCATAACAAAATAGAGATAGATGAACAAATACTTATCCCCTCTTTATCTGCATCACACACACGAGACATGAGTGTAAAAAGGTTGGTGTATATCTGCTATGGGCTGAACTGTGTCCCCTCAACATTTGTATGTTGAAGCCTTAACCCCCATGTGATGGTTTTGGAGGTAAGGGCTTTGGGAGGGAATTAGGTCATGGGGGTGGGGTGCTCACAGTGACATTAGTGCCCTTGTAAGAAAATACTCCAGAGAGGTTTCTCCTTTTTCTCTGCCTCTCAGTCTCTCTGTCTCTCTGTCTCTCTCCCTCTCCCTTGGGCAGACACAGTGAGAAGATGCCATCCGCAAACCAGAAGAGGGCTGTCATCAGAACCCGACCGTGCCTGCACCCTGGTCCTGGGCTTCCAGCCTCTAGAACTGTGAGAAATAAATTTCTATTCTTTATAAGCCACTCAGTCTATGGCATTTTGTTACAGCAGCCTGAGCAGACCAAGACAATATCCTTCCATAACTTTCTCTTTAGTCATAAAATAAGCAATTGTCTGTGTGCACCTGTGTATATGATTTATGTAAAGTATTTGTTTGCTTTTAAATAGATATGGAACTATACTAGACACATTACCTTTTTCCTCACATAAAAGTATTCCATGGCAATATACAGATATCTCCTCAAAGCTTATGCTAGAAAAAAAGGAGAGGCTAAAATAATAATAAAATGTTTCCAGCATAAGAGATTAGAAAAAGAACAAGCAAATAAACCCAAGGAACACAGAAGGAAGGAACTAATAAATGCAGAACAGACATTAATAAATCAGAAGACAAATTGCATCAGATGCCTAATGCACAGCTCAGTTCAGCCTGGACTCTGTCTGATGTCAGCTGTGGCCTCAGCTTCCAGCTGACGGCCCTCACCTCATCCCTTCCCAGACCTACACCTCTTGTGTCTTCTCTGATGCCATCAGGATCCCACTCAGCACTCATCTTGGAAGTAAAGGAGGCTACCGCCCCATGGAGTAATTTCCCCTGTGGGAAGCAGGAGTCCCAGTCCTTCATTTCTTGGGCAGAAAATGATGGGACTGAACACAAGTAACAGGTTCCCTTGCCCACTCCACCCCTAAGGGGAGGTGAGCTGGGTTGAGGGTAGGGGTGTGTCCAGGGGTCAGCCGGAGGGGTGGCTTAGGTGATTTGCCCACCCCTTTGGTGGTGTTGAGTGCAGAGGCCATCCCCAGTACCCTGTTTTTGCTCCCGGCTCTTCAGAAGTGGCAGTTGGGGTTCTTTGGTCTTTTTGTGTCTTTTATCCAGAATTTGCCCCCAGCTGCACATTAAGCAGTTATTTTTAGTCCCATAATGTTTCTTTGTATTTTGTTGCTGGAGGAGATGTTTGTCCAGGTACAAACATTGCAGCAAAGAGTCCCGGGTCCCAGCCTGTCTCAAAAAGTCTGGGAGAATTCTACACCCATCTCAATAGGTCCCAGATGGGCCAAGCTCCAGTTGCCCATAGCAGTGGCCAGCAGAAAATGTTCATTCCTTCAAGTGCACATGGAACTAGGTTAACAATAAGTGAAGTGTTGTTGTTTTTTTTTTAAGTTTCAACATGTTTTTAAAATTGCCGTCACCCAGAGCACATTCTTAGACCTCAATGCAATTAAATTACAAATCAACAGTACAAACACTTCAAAAATGTTTAGAAAATTTCAGTGTTCTCCTAAATGACTCTAATTAGGAAATTATAATAGAAATTGTAAGACGTTGGCTCCACCGGAATAGATGGCTAGCAAGAACACATGATTTCATCATGTTATCCAGTCCAAGCTCATACTGCTAACGAATAAATCTAGAGACGAGGTGTTGGGGCAGAAATAGTGACTTTATTTGGAAAGCCAGCAGACCGAGAAGACGGTGGACCTGTGTCCCAAAGAGCCACCTTACCAGAGTGGAGTTAGAATTCAGGCCTCTTTTATACTAAAATAGGAGGGAGTGTGGTTAATTGTTGCAGGCTTCTTGGCGACGGAATCCCCTGTTCTTGCAGCTGTTCAAGTAGGTCTGGTTGTGATGTTTCTATAAACCTCCACCGAGACAAATGTTATTCTCTGTTCTGCAACTTTTTATGTCTATGTGAATAGAAAAGTGTTATACTCTTAAAGGTCAGATCCTATACTCTTTTTTTTTTTTTTTTTTTGCCGTCTGCGGGCCTCTCACTGTTGTGGCCTTTCCCGTTGCGGAGCACAGGCTCCGGATGCACAGGCTCAGCAGCCATCACTCACGGGCCCAGCCGCTCCATGGCATGTGGGATCCTGCCGGACTGGTGCACGAACCCGCGTCCCCTGCATCGGCAGGCGGACTCTCAGCCACTGCGCCAATAGTGAAGCCCAGATCCTATACTCTTAAAGGTCAGATCCTTTATAATGGTCTACCCTGTGTATTTCAGGCTCTAGGCAACATTCTTAACTTGTAGCAAAAGCCATAGAACACAAAGGTTAAAGTAAAAGAAACAGATCCAGTATGGAGTCAGATTTGTTCTTGCCTATTACAATAACAGTCAAATAACCCTGGAAGCAACAACAACAAATCAACACACTTAAAAGTGAGTTCTTTGTAAAAACTAAGAAAACAGAGAAACCTATAGCCAGAATGCTATAGAAGAGACGAGGGAGGGAGGGGGGAGGAGGGAGAGAAGGGGGAGGATAAGCAATTATGACTCAGAAGAATTAAAAGTGGGATTGAATTGCAGTGCAAGTTAAAAACACATTTAAGAGATACTATGAATAACTTTATCCAATGAATCTGAAAACAGCAGTAAAATGGGTAATCTTTAGAAAAGCAAAAATCATCAAAATTGAATCAAGAAGAAAACAAAAGCCTGAATAAACCTATAAACGTTTTTACATAGATTGAGGCAGTAGTTAAATTCTCCCACCTTCCCAGGTGTCCCAGACAGATTTTCAGGTGAATTTTATCAAATATTCAAGAACTAGATCATCTTCACCTTATACAAATTGTTTCAAACAATAGAAAAAGAGGGAGCGCTATACAGTTCATTTTAAGATGCTGATACAAGTTTGATAAAATCAGACTAGGAAAATACATATGTGCAACTCAACCACAAAGAGTACGTGGACTAGATAACGAAATCCTACAAACTAATAGCAAAAAAAAATCCAAACAATCTTAACATTTAAAATGTGCAAAGTAGATGAACAAGAAATTCACAGAAGAAACTCAAGCATCAGATAAACATACGAAAAGATGCTCAAATTTGTCAGCCGACATGGAACTAGAAAGTAAAACAATGAAATGCCATTTCACACTCGTCAGACTGGCAAATGTTTTAAGTCTTTAGATAACAAGTGTCCCTGAGCATGTGGAGAAACAGGATTTCTAGCACATTTTCACGGTGGTATAAAATGGTACAACCACTTTGCAGGGCGAATTGGCAGCATTTGGTGAATTTGAAGACGCCTGTCCTCTAAACATGGCTCTTTTAAAGCTAAAGGTCCAGGTGCGTCGTCAGCTCAGGGCAGGTCCAGGCTCTGTCCATCAGACCATCTGCCTCTCAAATCAGGGGGTCCATCCTGTGTGGTGATCAGTGTCTAATGGCACTTGGACATTTTAATAAGGTAAGGTTTTTGCTCACTCTAACCATGTCTCATAACTTAAAAAGAAACAAACAAACAAACAAAAACCACTTCCAAAGTGTTTAATCCAAACAGAAGGTCTAACCATCAAATGCCATAGTGTGTCAATATAAAGGATGTCAAAATTGTAACTGGAGAAAGAAAAACAGTGGGTGTGGTTTTAGCTTTAATGCTGACGGGAAGCATCCAGGGCAATCATGTGAAAATGTTTCCAAGAACATTTTAACCCCTTAAAAAAATGGCCTGTTTTCTAAAAGGAAACCAAGGCTGTTTGGCTGGAGAAGATCCATGTTTCTAAGAAGCCGGATTGGATTTTGGGTGAAGGGCATCACATAAGGGACCGCTTTTAGGAACTATCTTCCAGATCCTGCACCCATAGACTGTGCTCTTGAGAGTCAGGCTTTTTCGCTGGAAGGAACGTGGGGAGCCTCTGGCCCGGGCTCTTTATCTTACAGATAAGGAACATCACTGAGGCATTTCTCCTGCTTCACTGTGAGTTCTTGGGGAGACTTTGGAGAGTCTCCCCAGCTACCTGGTCATCTTTCTCTACTTTGGGGGAGCATAGTGCCCCTGGAAGGAAAGGCACCAGTAACCCTGAGCTCTTCCAGAGATGCATGGATACCTCACTGTCCTTGGGTTTTGTACGTTCAGATGTTGGACCTTAAAGTCGGTGCCACATCGAGGTTCCAGATAGGATCACGAAAGCAGTTGCATCGTTGCCCCTCTGTGTCTGTGCGGCTCTGGGGGCTGAGAGGGCGTGAGAGCAACCTGATGGATGGGGACTGTGGGCTCTGATCTGTCACGGTGACATGCAGAGCAGGGAAACAGAGCACGGGAAGGAAGAGACATATTAGTAAATGCTGAAATAGGTCTTGAGTTCATTTAAAAACACTTCTCAAGCACCAGCTCTGATGTAAGCTGTCTTCCAAGGCAGGCACTGTGAGGATACCGAGCTGGGGGATACTTGGTCCCCAGCCTGGAGTTTTATAAGCTAACTGACAGTTACGCTCTCCAAACACGTGACAGATATGAAAACACATGCACAGGTGCCCACATGCATCCAAAACATAACAAATCTTTAACCCGCCTTTGCTCACGCATCAATGTTTTGTAGAGGCCCAAAGAAGAAAGTACTTGCTGTGAGGTGGAGTAGCAGGATGGCTTCCAGAAAGAAGTGGGAGTGTGGCAGGTGTGTATCGGAGTTAAATTCTCAGGAGTTAGACAGCCATCGTGTGCAGGGAAGCAGGCTCTGGGCAGAATCACCAAACGACACAGGGTAGGGTCCCTGGCTTTGATGGTCTAGAGCAGCTCATCCCTGCTTTACAAAGCCAACTTCAAAACTGAGCTATGCGACTGCTTCCCACTAGCTATCTATTTCACGCAGAGTACAGGGAGATCAGCTCGGTGCTTTGTGACCACCTAGAGGGGTGGGATAGGGAGGGTGGGAGGGAGGGAGACGCAAGAGGGAAGAGATATGGGAACATATGTATATGTATAACTGATTCACTTTGTTATAAAGCAGAAACTAACACATCATTGTAAAGCAATTATACTCCAATAAAGACGTTAAAAAATAAAAACAAAAACAAAAAACTGCCACTGAGGTCATTGCTTATAAAAACACATCAGATTAAAATATCTAAATGGCAGCTAAGAGAAGACACAAGGAGCTAAGAAGCTCTGAGAAGTTGTGATGGGGAGGTGATCACGAGGTCTCTGCAGAGCGCAGACAGCCCAGGATGAAGGGGTGCACGCAAGGGCTTGACAGCTTTGAGAAAAACATAGACATTTTTTTTGTGGTACGCGGGCCTCTCACTGTTGTGGCCTCTCCCGTTGAGGAGCACAGGCTCCGGATGCGCAGGCTCAGTGGCCATGGCTCACGGGCCCAGCTGCTCCGTGGCACATGGGATCTTCCCGGACTGGGGCACGAACCTGTGACCCCTGCATCGGCAGGCGGACTCTCAACCACTGCGCCACCAGGGAAGCCCAAAACATAGACTTTTTAAGAACATTGCCAGTGATGAAATAACATTTATATTTTAAAGCAGGATGAGAAAAATGAAACATCCAATTCTCTCTCTGTGTTTGTTTGGGCCTCCCTCCCTCCCTCCCTCCCTCCCTAATGTGTAGGATTCCTCTGCATTTCACATTGACCGACCTCCTCAAAGGTGGGAAGTTCTGCTCAACTGTAAAGGTCCACTTTTTTCCTTTCTTCTGACACCAGCAACGTAACTTCTTGAAAGAATAGAGTTCTTTCTCAACTCCATAGGGTGTCCTGGTGACCTGCTTTTCTCTTGGTACCAGTTTAGCTGGGCTATGTGTCCTTGGTAAACTTGATGTAAAATATCAATATATCATTTTGATGGACGATCCTTTAACTCGAAAATGTTTATGACTGTGCCTTGACTTCTAACAGACAGAACGGTCCTCAGAGATTATACTTATAATCTGGCTCGAATAAAATTCCCTTTTTTTTTTCTTCTTAACTTGTTGGTTAATTGAAATTTCACCAACACCGGGAAGAAGAGGAATACCCCTCCCAGTAGGATGCAGGTGGTGTGTCAGGGAACTCAGGTAGCCAAGGGTAGCAGGGGGAAAAGTATAAGTTGCAAAGACATTCCAGAGCTAAAGCTCCCTCCTTGGACGTGCTGCTCAATCTCTCTGAATTCTCGGAATCAAGGTTGAGAGTATGTGGCCAGAACAAGTGGGCTCTACCTGCAGCCAGACCGAAAGTGAAATAGGATTAAAGCACCGGCAGCAAAGACAGCAGGCAACAAGGTTCCTACCGGAAACACAATGTGTATTTACACACATGTGGATAGGTTCCCAGACTTGCTCCAGAAAGTGAACGGTGCTATTTGTGGGCCTGTTAAGGTAATTTCAGAGACAAACCAGGGGCTGAAAACCAGGCTCTAACTCTGGCAGACGTTGTGTGTCCAGCACCCTTCCTTCCTCCCTTCAGGTTACCAACCCCTGTCCTGAAAGGAGCCCCGCCGTAGGACTTCGCGCAGGCTCAGTGGCCAAGGCTCACGGGCCCAGCCACTCTGCGGCATGTGGATCCTCCCGGACCGGGGCACGAATCCGTGTCCCCTGCATCGGCAGGCTGACTCTCAACCACTGCACCACCAGGGAAGCCCCGCCTGACTTCTTGCCAGCATGTGGTCCAGCTCTGAGCAATCAGAGCCCGTACCTCTCGGCCACGGTGATTGGTTGGAATGTGCTCATGTGACTCAGCCCAGCCAATCAGAGTCCCTCCTGGGCCTCTGCCACTGGAGCCAGTGGGAAAGCTGTCTGTGTGTGCCCTGATGATGAGCCCGGGCTCTGCCAGCCTTCGCCCCAGCCCGGCCTTGAGAGAGGACATCATCAGAGCCCTCCCGGGCCCTACGTGCACCTGTACTTGCCGTTTACGGGAGCCAGAAAGCGCCCTGTTTTGCTTAGGCTAGTGTGAGGTGGCTGCAGCTCAGAGAGAGCCCTGAGTAATACAGCCTTTTATGATAATGGCTTTTAAAATGGCATTTTAAGGAAATTACAACTAATAATTGCCCCAAATAGAATCAGAACTGGCTGTTAATTCAGACCATCGAGAGAGGAATGTTCTACATTTTAGACGAACAAATACACCTTTGCGTTATACATTATTTCCCCAAACACTCTCTCCTTCTCTCTCTCTTTCTCTCCCTCTCTCTCTCTCTCACACTTAGAGAGTGTTATGAGAGGAAATCAATTTTCCCAGGTGCTAGGATGTCATTAAGTACTAGAGAGTAGTAATTTACTAAATGGTACCGTCTGGCTTTGGAAGAGTTGATGGAACTTCTAGAACAACACCTGGCTCACTTTCTCGGAGCAGGGGGAAAGCTCTGAGAACAAGGTGACAGCGGCCCAGGAGTCACCAGACCCCACATCCAGACCAGCTCTGCCACAAGGCGCTGTGCAGCCTTGGACAAGTCACTGAGCCTCTCTGGGCCACAACTTCCCCATGGAGAAGTGAAGGAATTGGACTAGGTTAGTGCTTTTCAAACAGTCACTGCCCAAGGCTGGGGCCAGGTGGCAGGGCTGGAGGGAACGGGGCAGAGCCTCAAGTCTCCTTCCCGCTCTGCAGCCAGGCGGCTACTCTTCCGCCAGAATCGCTGGGCAGTGGGCTCCTGGGCTGAAAACAGTTTGAAATCCCTCACAGTACATAATTCTCAAAGGCTTTCCAGGCTGTGATGCAGTGAGTGGGGAAGCTGACGGCTTAACCGTCAGTGCACCGGAAGACAGAATCAATCCAGAGAGAGTCGGTGATCAGCTGGGGGGCGTTGGCCCCTGCCTGTCTTTGGCCTAAAACACAACCGCCTGATTCCACAGTAACATCATCACCCCATCCATGAGGGCTTCGTACATATGTGCTAAATAAAATACGAAACAGGAAGCCTGTTTTTTCTGTTTATTTTGTTTTGTTTTAGGAAGCTTGTTGAACTTAATTTCACATTTGAAAGGGAATTCTTTAGCTTTATAAAAAATTTTAGGTATGCATTAAAAATCCCTCTTGGGGACAAGATTTTTTCCTATAATAGAAGGTTAAAACTAGCTGGAAGGGAGAAATATTATTTCAGGGGTTTTATTTATTTATGTGGAAATTTTTTTAAGCACAGTGTTAACATTTGTATAATTCTCCCAACATTTTAAGAATTAGAAAATTACAGAAAGGTCAGCAAACCAGGGTAAAATCCTTAATTCTCTGATTGTTCTAAATTCAAAACGTGAGCAGAGAAATCTTTCCACACCCTCATTTTTGGAAGAACTCCCTGTAAGCCAGCTTTGTCTGTTCCTGGGTCACCCAGCTGCTTCGGCAAGTGCTCAGGATACAGCTTCAGATCTGCAGGCGTGATTCCACATCCCAGACCACTATACAATCCGCACTGTTAAGCAGCCCCTTCTCTAGCTCAGCTGCAGAGAACTCTCTGCATTTATGAAGCTGCTCTGGGCCTCAGTTTCCCCAATGAAGTTGGGAGCGTTCAGGGCCACAGAGCCTTGAGCAGCAGGCATGGCCTCCAGGCCACTTCCCAGGCCGACTAGAGCTCATCGCAAAGTGACCCGCTCTCCCTTCCCATACCCACCCACAGGCACCTTTGCTCACAACACAAACACATCTGAGGCCTCCAGACACAATGACGTATCCAGGGGGGTCCTGGAAGGTAGCCAAAGCCTGATTCCACCCTGAGTCCTGACCTGAGACCTGTTAAGGTCATGTCTCTTTGTTTTTTGTCGTTTTTGTTTATTGTTTTTTTAAACAAAGCCCAAATGGTTTTATTGGTGAATTCTACAAAATATTTAAGGAAGAAAGAATGCTGACTCGCCATAATCTCTTCCAAACAATAAAAGTGGAGGGAAGACTTTCTTTGTTGTTTTATTATTTTTTTCCCGTTATACATGTATCTATTCTTTCTCAAATTCTTTTCCCATTTAGGTTATTACAGAATATTGAGCATCGTTTCCTGTGCTATACAGTAGGTCCTTGCTGGTTATCTATTTAAAATATAGCAGTGTGTGCTTATCAATCACAAACTCCCAGATTGGGAGTTCTGGAGGTCATGTCTTTTTGAAGCGAGCTTCGGAAATCCATGTTTTCCTCTTCCCGCCTGTCAAATTTTGAATGGGAGGCTGATGGTGAGACTGAGGATAGCGGGGAGAAGGTATCTGTATAAGTAGTTAGAAGGTGGTGTGCACACCTGTCTGCCCGCTAAAGTGTGCTCCACCTCTGTTCAGTGTCTGTATGTCAGCCATCTCATCGTTCTATCATCCAGCAGGTCAGCTGGGAAATTAGCTAGTGGTAGAACATTTGTTGAACTCCTCCGGAGCTGCCGCAGGCACTGTGCTAAGGTTGCCAGATGAATAGATACTGTTCCGGCTCTCAAGGACTTTATTGCCTAAGGTGGAAGAAGGACATATCAATAATAACAGTGTAAAAACCCTGCAATCACAGCACAAACTGTGCATTCTGGAAGCAAGAAAAGAAGCAACGCACTTGTGTTATTCTGACATTTTGCATGAATGATATTTTTATTTGAAATGTATTTTTTTCTTCAAATTGTGATTTTAAAAGATCTGCTTTAAAAACTGATGACCACTTATTGTGGGACTCCTAATATGTATACAAGTTAAAGGTATGAAAACAGTATTATTACAGAGGAAGGGACGTGGAAAGGAAAGCACACAGTTGTAGGTTCTCACACTCTGGGCAAAGTGGTGTAATGTTATCTGAAGGTCAGACAGTGACAGATTAGAGATACAAGAGAGTGTGAACAAACAGGAGAGCACAACTAAAAAGCCAGTAGTGGAGAGCAAATGGAATTCTAAATAGTACTCAGTTTAAAATGTTATGTATAATTTACCACAATTTTAAAAAAATACCCAATGCTCAGCTGATCAAATAAGGTAGGAAAAAAAGAAAAAGAAAAAGGAAAAAGATGATAGATTTAAACCCAACCATATCCTAAATTATCTCAGCTATAAGTGGGCAAAACATTCCCACTTAAAAAGGCAGATATTGTCAAAGTGAATCAAAAAGCAGAGCCTGAATATACGTTTCTACAAGAAACCCGTTTTAAATATAACGACATAGATAGATTAAATGTAAAGGAATAGAAAAAGATATACCGTGCATATGCTATACATGAGATTAGCTGAACTAGCCGTATTTATATAAACAAACTAGACTTCAGAACAAGACCTATCACCAGACATGAAGGGTAAATTTCAGAACGATAATGAAATAAGTTCATCATGAGGATATAACAATTCTAAATGTGTACATACCTCATTACAGAGCTTCGAAACTACATAAAGGAAAAGCTGACAGACCTAAAAGGAAACACAGACAAACCAACAATTATAGCTGGACATTTAAATGTTTCTCTCTCAATAATTGATACAACAAGTAGAGAGAAAATTAGCAACAATATCACCTTTGCCCTAGAACACAGTAACAATGCACTTCCCTAATTTACAGTTTCAGACACTCCACCCAACAACTGCAATATGCATCCGTTTCAAGTACACATGGAACATTCACCCAGAGAGACCATGTGCCAGGCCATAAGTCATAATAAATGTAGTGGTTCAAATTAGGTAATGTCCATTCTTTGACCATAAAAGAATTAAACTAGAAATCGATAACAGAAAACTATGTAGAAACTCTCCTAATAAAAAAAGAAACTCTCCTAGATACTTGGAAATGAATAATGCATTCCTAAACAGCCCATGGGCCAAAGAAAACCTCACAGAGAAAATTAGAAAATATTTTAAATAGAATGATAATAAAATTATAGCATATCAAAATTTGTAGGATGCAGCCTAATTAGTGCCTAAAAGGAAATTTATAGTTTTCAAGGCTTTTATAAGAAAAGAATAAAGGCCTCAAATAATTGATCTAAGTTTGCAAGTCAAGACACTAGAAAGACAACAGTGAATTAAACCCAAATTAAGAGGAAAGGAAATAATAGGTGGAAATCAATGAGACACAAATAGAAAAAGAATAGAAAATTCAATGAGCGCAAAAGTAAGTTTTTTGAAGACATCAGTGTAATTGATAAATCTCTAGCCAGAAAAATCAGAAATAAAAAAGGAGAAAAGACATAAATCACCAAATATGAGGAATCATAAAGAGAATATCAGTATAAATACTACAAACACTAGAACAGTAATACAGGAATGTTACGAACAACTTATGCCAACACAACTGATAAGTTACTTTAACAGATTTCTTGAAAACTACAAATTATCAAAGTAAATAAATAACCTGAATATTCTCATATCTATTAAAGAACTTGAATTTGTAGTGAAAAAACTTTGCTTAAAGAAAACTCTAATTCCAGATGTCTTCATTAGTGAAATCTACTAAACATTTTAGTAAGAAATAATATTAATTCTGTATAAACTCTTTCAAAAATTACTAGCAGTCTTTTTTGAAGAAATTGGCAAGCTGATTATAAAATGTCATAAGGAAATGCAAAGCACCTAGGACAGCCAGAAAAAATTTTTTTAAATGAATGGAAGCAGAGGACTTAGACTACTTGATTGTAAACCTCACTAAAAAGCCACTGTGACCAGGACACTGTAGTTGTGTTGATATGAGGACAGGCATAGACTCATGGAGCAGAATGCAGAGCCTATAATGTACCCTCACATATTCAGTCAATTAATTTTCATCAAAGATGCCAAGGAAATGCAATGGGGGATGGGACAGTCTTTCCAGCAAGTGATGATGGGACAACAGGACATCCATATGAGGGAAAAAAATGAACCTCAAACCTTACCTTGAATTATGTTTATCAGGTGTACTGTTGGCTATGTAAATTATACCTCAGTAAAGTGAAGTGTTTAAAGAGCTGTTTATTTGTAACTGATTGTGTCAGGATTAAAAAATATCCACACTACTGAATCCTTAGTCTTACGGACTAAACAAATAAATGTTGATACACAAATTTTTACCTGGCAGAAAAATCCATCTTATTTTTTTAGTTGATATAGGAAGATATATGAAGGTCTAAAATGCACATGAAAAAATGTCATTAGTCATTAGCATGAGTCATTGGGAAAATCCAAATAAATCACAAGAGATCACTGCACGCCCGCCAGAACGGCTAAAATTTAAAAGGATGGCCACACCAGTTGTCGGTAAAGATGTGGGACCACAGGAGCTCTCATACGTTGGGAGGTGAAACAGCATAACCGCTTTGGGAAGATGCCCAACAGTGTCTTATAAAATTAAATGTACATCCACCCCATGAGCCAAACTCCCACTCTTAGATATTTACCCATAAGAAGCAAAGGCATCAAAAGGATTATATAAGAAACAGTGGGTTTGTCCTAATGCTGGAATCAGCTTGGGAGCCCATCATCAGGTCCACGCACAAACAAATGGTGGTACCTTCATACAATGGAATAATGCTCTTCAGGACAAAGGTCTGCATCACTAGTACATACAACAGAGTGGCTCTCGGAATATGATGTAGGAGGAAAGAACCCTTACACCCAAGAGCACACACCATGCGGTTCTGTTTACATGACGGTCTAGAACTGGCAGAACTATCTATAGTGGAAAAAATCAGAACTGGGTTGCCTCAGCTGGGGGGACGGGCCTGGGAAAGACCATGAGGAAACGTTCTCTATTTATTTTTTTAGATGTAGCGATTTTTAAAAATTTTATCTTATTCAAGTTGATTTACAATGTTGTGTTAATTTCTACTGTAGAGCAAAGTGGCTCAGTTATACATCTATATATATTCTTTTTCATATTATTTTCCATTATGGTTTATCACAGGATATTGAAGAGAGTTCCCTGTGCTATACAGTAGGACCTGGCTGTTTATCCATCCTATATGTAATAGTTTACATCTATTAACCCCAAACTCCCAATCCATCCCTTCCCCACCCCCCTCCCCATTGGCAACCACAAGACTGGAACTTTATTTTGATAGAGGTTTGGATTAGGCTTAAATTGGATACATTTGGCTGTTTATAAATTTTATCTTAAAAAACCCATAAACTAATAATGAACTCTAATGAATGATATATATGCTGAAGGACTTAACGAGTGAATTGTACTGATATCTACACTTTAAAATGTTCCCCAAACAGTCTGGATTAATAGATGGATAGAGGGATGGAGAGATGTGTGATAAAGCAATTATAGAAAAATGTTAATTTTAGAATCTAGGGCAAGGGTCGGTAAACTTTTTCTGTAAAGGGCCAGATAGTAAATATTTTAGAATTTATGGGCCATACAGTATCTGATCCATCCACTCAACTCGTTCATTGGTGCAAGAAACCCGCCATAGGCTATACGTAAATGAATGCATGACCTTTTGTTGCCATACAATTTTATTGAGATGCTGAAATTTGAATTTCACATAATTTTCATATATCACAAGATAATTGGTATTTTTCTTCTTTTGATTGATTTTCAGGCTTTTTATTTTTTTATTTTTCTTTTAGCAGTACACGGGCCTCTCACTGTTGTGGCCTCTCCCGTTGCGGAGCACAGGCTCTGGACACGCAGGCTCAGCGGCCATGGCTCACGGGCCCAGCCGCTCCGCGGCACGTCCCGGGCATGAACCCGCGTCCCCTGCATCGGCAGGCGGACTCTCAACCACTGAGCCACCAGGGTAGCCCCCAGAGCTGGGTTCTTAATGGTTAAGTTTATTCCATTTATATTTAATGACCCGACATGCGTTTTCTCCTAGTTCTCTCGTATGTGTGTAGGTTACGCTTTCTACATATTAACCTACACACAGGGGCACCCACGCAGAGGTTCCTCATAGTGTGGGCTGCCAGGTAATTCCTCACTCAGCCCCACTTGCTCTGCTTCTCGGAACCATAGTGGGTTTGGGGAAGCTCCCCTGCCAGCGCGTGGACCTCCTTTCCCTGCCCCTGCGAGAGGCCTTGCCTCTGCCATGTGTGCTTCCCCAGCCTTTTCGAAGACTTGCAGCTACTGGAGCCTCTCTTGTTTCTCCTGCACCATTGCTTTCAACATCCCTTCCACCTGTCATGGCCTGAAGCCTCTTGTGCAGCCTCGTCTCCTTAGAGATGGAGTTTGTACTTTTGCCCTCTTTTCTCTTGTCCTTTGTGGCTCTCCCTGGACAGCAAGGCGGGGCATGGGGGGTTACTGACTTGGGCCACCTTTTTAATATTTTTTGTAAATTTATTTATTTATTTTTGGCTGCTTTGGGTCTTCATTGCTGTGTGCGGTCTCTAGTTGCGGTGAGCGGGGCTACTCTTGGTTGCCATGCGCAGCCTTCTCATTGTGGTGGCTTCTCTTGTTGCAGAGCACGGACTCTAGGTGCGCAGGCTTCAGTCGTTGCAGCACGCGGGCTCAGTAGCTGCAGTGCACAGGCTCTAGAGAGCAGGCTCAGTAGTTGCGGTGCACGGGCTTAGCTGCTCTGAGGCATGTGGGATCTTCCTGGACCAGGGCTCGAACCTGTGTCCCCTGCACTGGCAGGCGGATTCTTAACCACTGCGCCACCAGGGAAGTCCCTCGGGCCACCTTTTTTAAACCGGAAGTCTGGCGGTGCATTTCGAAAGTATGTGAGCTCTAATCACCATTCACATTTTCACTGCATTTAAAAATTTTTTTTAGCTAAGAAGAAAGACAGTGTTTCCTTATTCTGAGAAAATCTAAAACCACATTTTCGTATTGCTGCTTGGGTTATTAAAACAGGATGGTCTGTAGGTTAAATATGATAAGGTTAGTGAGTCAATCCAATTTTTGATAATGAACAAAATATGAGTAAATATGATTTCTCAGCACAAATAAGTAAAACAAACATCATAGTCTCCTAGTTAAGAGTGAGATAAAATAAACCATCATAGTTTAAATAGCATTTCACAAGGAAGCTTCTTGCTCGTAGTGACTCAGTTTTACGACAGCAAGACACAGACTAAAAGTAGATTTAGTTGTTGTTTTTTGTGTGTGTGTTTTTTTTTTTTTTTTTGCGGTATGCAGGCCTCTCACTGTTGCGGCCTCTCCCATTGCGGAGCACAGGCTCCGGAAGCGCAGGCTCAGCGGCCATGGCTCACGGGCCCAGCCGCTCCGCGGCATGTGGGATCTTCCCGGACTGGGGCACGAACCCGTGTCACCTGCATCGGCAGGCGGACTCTCAACCACTGCGCCACCAGGGAAGCCCAGGTTTAGTTTTAAGCACGACCTCAGAGAGTTACAGTTCTTTTTGTTCACAATTTGTACATGTTTCCTGCTTGTCTACCCAACACCAGATAGTGTCCATCCAGGACGTTCTCGAAAACACATATGTCCACCACCTCTTCTCCCAAGGTTCTCATCAGTGTTGTGACCTGTGGCCTCTGGTTTCACCTGTAATTCTGCCCACACTAAACCAAGGTCTGGGGAGTCAAACTAGTCAGTTTCTTTCCCCTTCCTCTGGTCACAGCTCCTTGACTTTGGAGGGATGCCCTTGACCACTGACCGCTGTGGGCAGGAATAAAGGGCCATCCGTCAAAGAGCTCTGGCCCCTGGCCAGGGTGGAGCTTGGACACAAGCTGGCCAGTGCAACTCTCAAGCCTGGGACCCTGACCAGGGTGATGGAGGGGTGAGCACAATTCCTCCCAGGGGCAGTGGCCTGGACCCCTGGGGCTGTCTGGAAACTGCCCCTTCTAAACTTTGTTCTTTGGCTGTTACACCAGTTCTGTGAGTCCCTGTATCCTTACCAGCCTGGCTGATCGCTAGCTCTGTCCTTGTTCCCAGAGACCCACAACAAACACCAGGGCCGGCCATTAGGCGTCCTCCTGGGCGAGTCTGCAGATGGTGGCTGGGTTTTCTACTGGGTTAAAGATGGCTTAGACGCCAAGGACAGGAGGGTGGGGCGGGAAGGGGGCTGGGGAGAGTACTAGATGCTAGCTTTAGGGGAAATGGGTGGGTACGTGTGAGATCTTTCTGAGTTACTTCTCATAACTGCAAGCGCATCTACAGTTATCTCAAATGAAAATTTTTTTTAAATAACAGAAGGTCATCGCTCTCCATCACTAACTGCCCACCATTCTGCCCAGCCCCGCTCTGAGCTGTGGCCTCACCTCTACTGCGCTGGGCAGCGGGCCGGGGGCTCGGGCTGCAAGCTCAGCTTCCAGCCACACTCCCCTGAAGCCTCTTCCTCCCTCCCCCCTCCCCACCCCCCTTCTCAGTTCAGAAGCTGGCAGTGCCCCCTTGTTCTTGCCACTGCCCCCTCAGCGCCCCTCCCCTCTCCCCCCTTCCCGCCAGGCAAGCCTGCTCCTTGCCCCACAGGCTGAAACAAAACCTTCTTTTAAACTAAGAACATCTCTAGCAGCTGGTATTTCCTTTGTCTTTCAAGGCCAGACTCCCTAAGAAGCAATCCCCCTGCCTGGACCCTCGACCCTCGATCTAACCCAGCCGCCTGAACCCGCCCCCTCAGCTCAAGGCCGCTTGCAGAGTCCCAGCTGCCCCTCTGTTCCACCTGCAGGGCAGCTTCCCGGCTCTCTACCTCCCCTCCCCC
>NW_006779682.1:236314-268053 GCF_000442215.2 Lipotes vexillifer
CTCCCTGCCCATCCCTCCATCTCTTTTTCCTACCCTGTCCCCTCCTCACAGGGCTATCCTGAGTCTTTGTGTTTTCATACGAAAAACAAATGGGAATAATAGAGGCTTCCTCCAGAGACCGTTGGAGTGAGGAGATTATAACCGCAAGTATTTTGAAAACTCAAAGGGGTTATGTTTGGTAGTGTTTATGCAAATAGGAGCAGCCTTGTTAGCAGGGTGGCAGTTCAGCTGTCATGGCCACTGGGGGTGGTGTGTGTGCCTGTGTGTGTCTGTGTGTGTGAGAGGTACCCTGATGAATAAACAAACAAGCCGGGTAACCTCTGCCCATGAGCTGGTGCTACCTCAAGCCCATCACGTCTCTGATTGGAAGCAATTCGAATTACATCTGCAGTTGTGGAAAAATCTGGCGCTGTTCCCAGCCAGAGCTGCTCCAAGAATACTTCTTGCCCCTACCTACTACCCTGAATTTCTTTGGATTGTAAGAGAATGTAGCTCTTGTGGCCACAGGAATCTGGTCACACCCCGGAGGCGGAGACGCGTGGGGGCATCTGGGAGAATCCTGCAGCCACGCAGAGTGCTGGTACTGAGGCTGCTGTGCCTACGACTGGCATGCCTGTCCCCCCTCTGTCTCCCCATCTGTGTTTCTCCCCATCTCTCCTTCCTGACTACCCCGGGTCAGCAAGTTTTCCTGGCCTAAGGAGAACTGCTTTCCAGCCGCTTCCCAAGTCCAGAAAGAAGCCGAGAGACCTGCTCCTTGTCAGTTACCTAAATTACCACCTGCCTCGCTGCTGGGCTGGCATTTCATGGATCCGTCCTGATGGGAGGATGGACAGATGGCAGGGAGGCCCACAGCTGGGAAGTGGGTCCTCAGGGACCCAGTGGTCCTGCTGGCCGCCCCGCCCTTTCCAGGTGCGTGCCTCCGCCTGGGTGTCGGGCAGGGACAGTAGAGGAGCCCCAGTGAACGACAAGGACAGAGGAGGTTACGGGGCATCCCTTGGGAGCTCTGCAGCCTCAAGCCAGGCCAGTAACTTGCAAACAGCACCATGGTCAGGAAGTATTTGGTGGTGGTCTCAGAGGCTGGGTCTACCAGGCTGTCCTGGCGCTGACATTCACCAGAGACAAACCTCAGGCTCCCATCTGTAAATTGAGTGATCCTGAGGGTCGCCCACGCAGGCTTGCGTACAAGGAAAGGGCCCGGCCCAGCGCCTGGCATGGCAGGGTGCCAGCCAGTGCAGCCAAGTCACTGCCACCTGACTTGGCATCTCTCCTGGGATCTCATCTGGTCCCTCCTTCACCTCCACCCATCACCCCACCCACCAGGGACTACACAACCTCGTGAAGCAGGTGAGGCCCTGCTGCTTTCATCAACGCTTCCCACCAGCTGCCCCGGTTGGGGAGGGGAGGGGAGGGGGAGGGGAGGGGGAGGGGAAGGGGCCCACTTGGACGGATGGCCTCCCCGTTTGTGCTGGGGTCTCCCAGGAGCTGTCTCCCCATTAACTGCCTCCTTTTGCTCCAGAACACATCTGGCCCAGGATCTCAGCTCCCAGGATCCCCTGGGGAGGCCACTAATCTGCCCTAAGACCCGGGACCCCTAACCCCTATGGATTCAAATAAAGAAGCCCTTTGTCGGGGTTGGGGGGAACGCGGGGGCGGGGCAGGCAGGAAGCAGAAGGCGGGGCTCCCTCCAGACACAAGGGGACGGACGGGGTGGGGCTCCGTTCTCTCATTTCCCCCAGTGTGCCCAGGAGACCCCATCCCCTAGGGACCGGCTCCCTCCACAACTGTGTCTACATCAGGGCTTCCTCCTGTGTCCCAGGAGAAACTCAAAGGCCTTACCATGTCAAGAGCAACCCTAGCTCCTTACGTGGATGTCTGTGGAGCACCTACTACATAGGGATGGTGCTGGGCTCTGCACAGCCAGGGCCAGTGGCAGAGACAGAGAAGCGAGCCCGGTTCTGGGTAGGGGGATGAGGGGGTGATAGGAGCCCACAGGACGGGCACTCCACCCAGCCCAGGGCCAGGACAGCCTCCTGGGCAAGATGGCTCCTGCATGGTGCTGCCAGGCAATGGGGCGGGTGGAGCGGGCAGGGGTCATGCCACACTGTGCAAACAGCATGTGTACAGCAGGGAGGATTCTGGGAAATGTAAGAGGTTCAGAGGGCAAGGGCACAGAGTACAGGGGCTGGCAGGTGTGGCTCGGGGAGGGAGGGGTAGGTGGTGATGTGATGATACGTGATGAATAACCAGCTGCCTGCCAAGAGAAGCATGAGCACACATACGTATATCAGTTTATTCTCCATTTTATTGAGATAAAGAAAGTATAGTATGCAGTTTACAGATAATAATAAAACAGTACTTTTTATTGTGAAGTCCCCATGGCCAATTGATTCACACGGAATGCTTCGGTTGATTTTTGCCAAACTCTTGCATTTGTAGCCAACCTATAGTTGCATTTCAATCCTGATGGGACAATTTTTTGTGCTATTCACGATGTAACAGTTACAAACACTGCAGCCTTTTAGATCAGTCTGCATTACTGATATTTTCTCCACCGCTTTCTAAAGACTAAACCATCAATAAAAATATCTCAAGCTCTGATTTGTAGCATTTGCTGAATCCCGTGGTGTAAACGGCTGATTTCAAGCCGCTGCCACGCCAAGTTGGGAAGAATTGTGTAGTGGAGGGGTGTTGGTGAGGATTTCCGCCCCTCAGATGCAATAGAGGCAAATAACTGAAAAGGCAGAAATGATAGTAACATACAGTGATAGAATTAGGAAGTGATGAGTTTTGAGCATTTGTTACCTCTGTTTTAATATATTTCATTGCACATTTATCTACATTATTAATAACAACTGTTTAACACTCAGTTCTCAAAATCCAGTATAAGCCAGCCCAGCACCCCCTGCAGGTAGAGACGGGACCTTGGAGGGACGGCCAGTCCAAGCAACGGAGTGGAAGGTGGCCGCAGAGGACACAGATCTGAATGTGCCACCCTGCCGCTGACGCCTCTCTGGGTCCTGATCCTGGAACCCGTAAATGTATTATCTTACATGGCAAAAGGGATTAAAGGTAGCAGATGGAAATGAAGTCGGTAATCAGCTGGCCTTAAAATAAGGAGATTATTCTGGATTATCAGGGTGGGCACAGAGTAATCACCAGGATCCTTAAACGTGGCAGAGGAAGGTAGCAGAGGGGCTCAGAGCGATGTGATGTGAGGAGGACATGACCTGCCCTTCTGCCCTCGCAGACACAGTAAGAGCCAACCCGAGCCACGAACCGATGGCGCCCCTCCAGCTGGAATAGGCAGGAGACGGGGTCCCCCCCTGGAGCCTGCAGGAGGCACCAGCCCTGCCGACACCCTGATTTGAGCCCAGTGAGACTCGTGTCAGACTTTTAATGCCCAGACATGTAAGACGATCGATTTGTGTAGTTTTAAACCGCTAAGTTTGTGCTGATTTGTTATAGCCACAGGAAACTAGCGCACAACCTTCCGTATTTCTAGCTCCTGTTCTGTGACCTCTGTGAACGGCCTGGTGGGGCAACAGGTGGGGGTCTGAGCTGACCCACCAGGGCCTTGGGTGGGACTTAGCTTCCAAAAGAGGACTAAAGACAGCAGTCTTGATCTGGTTGGGCTGTTATGAGGATTAAGGGAGTTCATGGCGGGTGAAGCTCCGAGGGCCTGTGGTCCTTAATTATCTTCAGGGCTGCAGAAACTGGAGGCAGGAAGGGGTGGGTCTTTATTAATCCAGCCCCTCTGGGCAAACTGTTCCCTTTGCCCAGAAACAGCAGCAGTTGAAAGCCAGTCCTCCGGCTGTTCATTGTTTCCCAACAGATGTGACGGCCAAATGTGCCTAATTCTGACGGCAGCTTGGCCCCAGGCCAGCGAGGCCAGTGAAGTGTTTGTTTGCCTGTAGTCCTTTAATGACTTGGGAGAAAGCCATCTTCGGGGCAAAACGCCCTTCAAACAGATCAACAGAGCAGAAAATGCTCCTTTTCTCGGCCACAGCTGGGTGACGCAGGGGTGGGGTGGCGGGTACCAGGCCCTTCCCCCCAGCCTCCGAGCCCACATCCTGGGTGCCCAGCGCTCATGTGGTGGTGCCCACCTCCAGCCCTGGTGTGTGGCCTCACCTGAGAGCAGGTGGGGGAGGCAGGGCAGGTGTAAGGCTGGGATGTGAACGAGCGCGTCACATGGTCACCAGAGCACCTACACCACACCTCAACAGACTCTAGTCCCGGCCAAGTCAGAGGCCCTCCGGGTTCAAAGATACAGGCCAGGGGGGAACGGGGCGGGAGAGGGAGGGATGGATTGGGAGTTTGGGGTCGGTAGATGCAAACTATTAGATACAGGATGGATAAACAACGAGGTCCTGCTGTACAGCACAGTCTCCTGGGATAAACCATCATGGAAAAGAATATTGACAAAAGAACGGATATGTGTGTATAACGGAGCCACCTGGCTTTACGGCAGAGACTGGCACACCATTGTAAGTCGACTGCACTTCAATTAAAAAAAAAAGATACAGGCCTCCGAGTCTGGAAAAGTCCACAGAATGGACCTGCTGCTGCAGGGCCAACTTAGGGCCAAGTAGGGAGTGGGGGACAGAGTTCTGGGGCGCCAGGCTCCCCCTCCCGCCTGCTCGGGGGTCTCCACCTGCTGCCCCTCCCTCTCCAGGCTGAGGAGCGTTGCGACGGATGGGGGAGGGGAGGCAAGACCCTCGCCCCTGAGCGTTGGGGGCTGGGGCCTGGGCTGCCTCTGACCCCTCAGCCCCCACAACTGCTTTCCTCGGGGGACGCGTGCGCCTTGGGAGAAGACGAGGTTCCGCTTGGCAAGGCATCGGGACCGTGCCTGTGCTGAGGTCAGATCCTGGCAGCCGAGGGATCCTGGCAGTCAGATCCTGGCAGCGCCGCCAGGGCTTCGGGACCGTCTGACACTTAGACAGGGTCTGAGGTGTGCTCAGGGACCCCAGGCCCAGTGTCCGTGTCACCCACAACCACAGGGACCCCCCTGGCCTTCCATTTTCTCAGCCCTGCCGAGGGCGACATGCTGGCTGCCAGGAAGAGGGGAGACCCCCAGACCTACCCCCAGGAAAGGCTCCCTCCACCGAGGGCCGCCCACCCTCACCTCCAGAGCAGCCAGGCTCCCTGCCCTGCGCTCTGGTTCAAGTTCACGCTCTCCCCCGTGCCTGTGAGAGGGCTTCATGGCGGGAGGGGCTGCCAGTGCCCCCTTGGGCCCCAGGGACCACCAAGGGTCGCTGATGCTGAGCACCCAGCAGGCTGGCCCTCCCGCGGCTTGGCCTCCGTGGCTGTGCCCTCCTGACGCCCAGCCTTTTGCTGGCCTCATTTGAGGCCACAGAACTTTCTAGACTGCATTGGAAGGAGAGGGCAAAGCCATAGGAAGGAGACTGTGGGCCTTGCTGTCTGCGTTTTCTAAGTATCCTGAGATAGTTTTCACAAAACATTTCTTCTAAGGCTGCCAGCTCCAGGTAAGCTCACGCCAACAGTGCGTGCGTGCCCGGCCCCGAACCCTCGGACCAGCCGCTGGCTGCGCCCTGGCCCCTCTCTCCTCCCGCCCCGGCCTCTGTCGTGTTCCCTGTCCCCTGGCTTCTCTGCCCCACCGTTGTTTAAGGCTCTCCTGCATCTGTCTCTCATGACAGGGTGCAGAGGACACACCATTGCATCTTAATACAGACACGGCGTCCAAACTCAGAGTCACCCCGCAGGGGTATCCTCTCTCTTACCTCAGCTGGCGTAAATATGATGAGCTGAGAGCTAGTTAGAACTTTTACAGACGGTTGTAATTAGAGCTGCACAATTTGTGGAGGTGCATGTTGTCGATGATTTGGGGGTCATTTACCATTGATAATTCTGCATATGCTAATTATATTTTTCTCTCCCTCTTGGTTCCTTGGGGTTTTGTTGTTGTTGTTCTTTTTCTCATTCTCTCTTTTTTCTTTAATCACAAAATCCACAGAGAGAATACTGGAGTGAGCTGGTCAACTTTGCAATACTTGGGCTTCCTGGCAACAACTTTGTGAAAAAGAAACGCAAACAGATCATCGGTTTGGGCCACAGGGAAGGAAGCCTGGCTGCGCTGCGTGCAGGACTCTGGCCCCAGGTAGGCAAAGCTGGTGCCCAGACAGCCGGGTGTGGCCTCGCGGGACCAGCGTGGGGCTTCAAAGGTTGTGAAACAGGACAGACACCCTGCAGGAAGATGAGAAATACTGTGAAATTTTCAATCCAATCGATTCCACCCGGAATCAAACCCCAGGATAAACATATTAAATCCTTGGTCCGCCTGAGGGGGTTTCTACCCCTGCGCTGAAACACCCAAGTCCCCGTGGTTACTGACATGTTTATTTTGCTGAGCTGATGGCAATTTCTGCTACGCTCAAAAGCGTATTTGTAAACACTTTGAGATGTGTAAAATACGATGCAGCCCCAAACGACGGAGAGAACGTCTTCCCCTGCACAGTCTGGTTGCCTTCACTGGTCGGTGCTGGTTGTTACACATGGCCGGAGTCAGCGGCCTCTGAGCTGCGGCCCCTGACCCACTTAGCCCAGAGCTGCCTGGGTCCTGCGGTGACTTCCCTGCTCTGTAAGGAAATCAGAGCTGGAAGCAGGGAGGGGCCGGCCTCCCAGTAGCCTGGGCACCTCTTTAGGAGGACTCAGCCCTCAGAGGGGCCCACGGGTGCCCTCAGACATCTACGCCCTTTGGCACCCCTGGTCCCTGTGCAGTAGAGGGTTAGCTCAGTGCGGGTGGGGTGTTAAACCCTGCACCTTGCCAAAAAGGGCCCATTTCTGCTGGGTCCTGGGAATGTCCAGCCTGCTAAAAGGGTGTCTGTGCACCTGGGGCCTGGGACCCTGCCTGGTATTTGTGCTAACGGTGCGATTGATGGGGGGCGGGGGTGCTGAGCACATCAGTTTTTTCTTTTTTAAAAACAATTTATTTATTTATTTATTTTTGGCTGCGTTGGGTCTTTGTGGCTGCGCGCAGGCTTTCTCTGGTTGCGGCGAGCGGGGGCTACTCTTCGTTGTGGTGCGCGGGCCTCTCACTGCAGTGGCTTCTCTTGTTGCGGAGCATGGACTGTAGGCATGCGGGATTCAGTAGTTGTGGCACACAGGCTCAGTAGTTGTGGCTTGCGGGCTCTAGAGCGCAGGCTCAGTAGTTGTGGCGCACGGGCTTAGTTGCTCTGCGGCATGGGGGATCTTCCCAGACCAGGGCTCGAACCCGTGTCCCCTGCATCGGCAGGTGGATTCTTAACCACTGCGCCACCAGGGAAGCCCCTTAGCACATAAGTTTGACCTGGCGGCGGGAGGAAGCTGTGGTCTGAGTAGTTCAGGTCGCCCACGTGGGTGCCTCACACCTACGCAACTGACCTCCAGTGAAACCCTGGCCGCCAAGGCGCATGAGCCTCCCTGGTTGGCAATGCCCCACACGGCTGTCACAAGCTGTTGCCAGAGAATTAGCAGCGTCCGCGAGACTCCACTGGGAGAGCCAAGGCGAGCTCAGCCTGCTGCCTCCCGGCCTCCTCTCCGCACTCCTGTCCCCTGTAGATTCTCATCTGCATCCTTTCACTATAATAAACTGTAACCTCTGTCTCCTGTGAGTCTTTCTAGAGGGTCATCAAACTTACAGGTGGTCTTGGGGACCCTGGCACATCCTTCTCTCCAGAAATGTCCCCCGCTGGAGCCTCCGTCAGAGGAGGATTCAGATGATTCCTGCCCTTTACGGGAGAAAGGGACCGTCTAAAATTCTCCTAACAGGAGGGTGGATGGATAGCTGTGAAGGGGAGGAAGGTGACATCTCCTCCTTCTGCTGCCACTAAGACTTGAGGCCCAGAAGATCCAGCCCAGCCCTAGTCCCCAGCGTGAATCCCAAGGGAGGGTTTTGGGCCTCTTGTCCCGGGTTCTAGGACAGTCAGAGCAGTGTGGTGCCCGTCCTGTTAACAGCCTCGGTGTTGCTCTCAAGCTGGGTTCCTACGCTGAAGCCGCGCGTGGTGGTCGGCTGCTCGGAAGCCTGACGTCACCACCACCCATGGGCCTCGTGCGAGGTCCTTCCTGTCTCTGGGCTCAGTTTATCCACCTGAAGAATGAGCAGCAGGTTTCCTGCCTCAAAGGGTAGATGGCACCGTACGACCTACGCGAAGCACATGGTTCAGTGCCCAGCATGTCAGTGTTAGCTTTGGAAATGGTGTCAGGGGTACAGTCTCAGCCCTGAACCCCAAGCAGCAAGGCTGGCAGCTGTCACAGCCTCCCAGGTCACTCAGCTTCCACCGGCTTCTGTGCCACCTGCGAGATGGGGGCGGTAACAGCTCCTGCGCAGCACTGCTGTCGGGGGCCATGAACCCCAACACACACCTGAGACAAAGTGCGTCTCCAATAAAAGCCAGCTGTCGTTATCTGAGTTCTAGGGTGGCACTAGTCAAGTGACTTTGATCAGCCCCCTGTTGTGTCTTGGCATCAAGTTCCTCACCTAGGAAACCAGGAACACGCCCACTACTTACTTGGTCTTTGTGGGGCTGGGTGAAGCTTAGCCCACGCCTGCGCGTGGGCCTGGGGGAGGGGTTGCCACCTGGGAGGATGCTCCAGGGGTGGGGACTATGGGGCAGAGCCCTCGACAGCAATCCCATGTCTCTCTCTGAGCGGGCCACTGGAAGCCGTCCCGCTGGCACTTTGTCCAGGACAGTGAAGGTCAAGGGTACAGCTCGGCCACGCCTGGGTCGGAGGTCCAGTCCACCGTGCAGTCAAGCGGTGGAGACGTCCCATCATATAAACGTCCGTGTGGCCTTGCTGAGCCGGCCGCTCTCACATTTGTTTGAACACAAACCCTCTTCTCTGCATGGTCCACACTTTGGGAAGCGGAGCAATGGCCATGGCCGAGGACAGCCCCGGGCTGACGTCCAGTTCCTGCACTTACTGCTTAATCAGGGGAACTTAGAATGTCTCAGGGCCTCTGCTTTCTTCCTATGGTCTGACGCTTGCCTCCCAAGACCTCAGGGCTCGAGGTGAGCGTTCTGGAAGCATCGTCACCACCGGACACACTCAGAGGTTGAGTACCAGGGCCCTGACTCTAGAGGGTAAGTGGTTTCTCAGCATCTCCCTCAGCTGCCACGGGCAGACTCAAAAGAGAACTTGCTCAGGCCCCCCCAGGCCCCCCCAGGGCCCCTGGGCTCACACTCCTCACCACTGTCGGGGCCCCCGCCTTCCTCCTGGGGAGGGAGTCTAAGTGGGAACCGGGCCCTTCCTGTGGGAGCTATCCAGTCAGAAGCCATTGCTTGCCCACAAAGAACATTCTGGAAGAACGATTTTGACAAGGCTTGGCTCCCAGAAAACATCCTGGGACATAGAGCCCATGGAACCCAAGGGAGAGAGGCAGACGTCCACACAAACCGATCTCAACCATCTCCAGTTCTCTCCTCTTCTCTGGCGCCAGGCCTGGGCTGCGTGAATCAGGAATGTATGTGTTGATTTCCTGTGGCCTCGGACTGGCTGAAACCGACCAGCATGATGTCACCCCTCCACCTCTCACGGAAATGGCTCCGAGGCCCAGGCCTCAGCAGTCAGCACTGGACGTCCTTCCGGCCAGAGCGATTGGCTCAGGGTTGGGACAGGACACAGGATGTTTCAGTCAAGAGATAATCCCAACCCCTTTGGTCAATAGTTGAGGAGACACTGTCTTTCTTTTGCTGCTGGACACAAGTGAGAATTTCGTCCTGGTTACTGCTTACTGCTTACAGGTGTCTGGGAACTAAGAGAGAGCTCCTGGTTGAAACTGGAGCTGTGGCAGAGGAGCAAAGGAGGAACAAATCCTGGTCCTTGATTGCTGCAGGAGAGAACTGCACCTGAAGTCTACCCTGCCCTGGACTGTTCACTTGCAAGTGGTCATAAATTACCGCTTATCATTAAAGCCCGTTCGGGGCGATGGCTCTATTTCTTGTAGCCCCAGACTCCCTGATTAATGCTAGTACAATCCCTATTTCACAGGTGAGAAAACTGAGGCTCAGAGAGATCGGGTGACAGGCCCTGCAAGGCTGAGCAGGTGCCTTCAGCCTCAACAACACCCTGACTCCCACAGTCCCTGCTACCTTGTGAGGTGCAAGCTCTATTGCCTGGGCTGAGGAACCCCAAGCCAAGCCCTTACTGTCCATTTCTCTCCACCAGAATCGCTTTGGTGTCTGGGATCTCGACAAGCAAGAACCCACAGTCCCTGATGATGGAATGACCTTTCCCTGCCAACAAGGGTGCAATGTCCAGGCCAGAAGCACTTCCACTTGTGACACAAACGCTTTCCTCCTCACGCCGGCTGGATCCCCAGCTTTGCTGGCGGCCCGAGAACCCGCTTTCCCCACCACACCCCGGTCCTGGTCCAGGGAAGCTCACTCACTCACCCCTGGTTCCACGGCACAGAGACACCATTTCCTGCTGTGGCTGCCCTTTTCCTCCCAGAGACAGAGACGGATGAGAGAGAAGGTGTCCCCTCCCTCGGGAAGTCCAAGCAGGAAAGCAGAGTCCACGCGGGCTCAGCCCCTACAATTACCCAGACCGGCACCTCCAGTGCCCCTCCTCCAAAGGCACCGGGTCTGTCCACCCTGAAAGACCAGTGAGGAAATAAAAAATTCCCCTTTTGAGGCAAGACAAGTAAACTTTAAATATAAACCTTTTTCTCTGCTGTTTGGCCTGTTCCCTCCCTTCCCTCCAATGTGCATGGCGTGTTAACCAGACCTCTGCAGAGCAGAAATACCTGCTCAACCATAAAGACCAATTTTTCTTCTCCTGACACCAGCCACATAACTCCTTAGAAGACAGCATTCCTTTCTTAATCCTGTAAGGGGTCACGATGACCCGCCACTCACCTTGTACACGCAGACATCTTCGGTGACCTTTATGTAAAATGCCAATGTATCATTTCCCTCAAAGATAGCGATTAGAATAGACTGCTCAGACGACCTGGGGAGATACTGGGCCACACTTCATGGAAGTTCTGGGCTTAAATACTTACACATGACCTTATTAATGTTACTAGCTGTATTACTTGTGTTCTATTTTATAGGAGTATCGTTTCTTGCATCACCAAATGTGTGACTGAGCCTCAGATAAAATTAATGATGACTAGGTGACCTAAAATGATTGACCAAATAAACAGTCCTATAAGATCAATGATTATAATAGTGTAGCTCTAGATGTGGGAAAAAGCAACAAGAGGGACCATTTCCTGGACCACAACAGACCAGTAAGACAGGTGGTCCGGAGGCTTTCGGTCCCTGTTAACAGGAACTAGCTCAGGGAGAGCACGTTGAGGGGCCAATCAACGAAGTCCTCGCCTGACCTGGGAATGAGCGTTCCTAGCGCACTGGGATAAATTGGTCCGGAAATGCCTCCCACACTTCGGTTGAAATTAAGACCGAAAGGGAGGGAATTATAAAATAAAGAACGTTGCCCACCCTCCAGTTCTACAAGAATCAAGCCCTCAGCCACTGCAGTCGCTGACCTACAAGGAATTCTGGGTGGAGATCAGGAATGAGGCCCTCTGGGCTCCCGGAAAACTGGCAGAACCGGCCTTCAGATAGATATTTCAGGAGAAATTTTGTCTGATCCTGGATTCTTGTCTCTTCCCATACTTAGAAAAGCACCCAAACCATTAACTGAGATGTCTGTTCCTGGTGACCAGCGGCAGCCTTCTACCGACATGCGTGCTTGGTTGCACGTACCCCCTCCCCCAAATCACACATAGGCTGACCTCCCTGCCACCTCCCCGAAACAGTCCCCAGAGCTCCTAAAAGGCTGTCTCCTGGGTTATAATCCTCAGGTTGGCTGGGATAAAAGTTTTCATTTATTTCTTAGAATGACTGTTGATTACTTTTTCTTGTTACCACCAGCGTGGTTATCTGAGCCTTACGCCAGCATACACGTGCGCTGGGAAGCTCTGTGGAATGTTTTCGGATTCCCTTCGTTTGCAGGCAAGAGGCTCAAATTGGGCGAAAAAGAACAAACCGGAGAAGCAGGGCTCTGGTTGCTGTGGAAAACAACAGGATTCCCGCCCTGGTCTGCGGCGTCATCTTGTGGTGGCCTAGGGGTAGTGCAGCCTGGGCCGGAGAGTGCAAGGCGGGCGCAGGTGGGTCTCCATCGACCCTCCGTTTCCATCAGACCCTACGCCACAGAGCAGATCACTGGGCTTTACAAGCAGGCAGGTCTGGTTTCAATTCCACCTCCTCCACTTATAAGCTTTTTGACTTTGGGAAAGTTGCATAACGCCCCCATTTACTCCATTTTAAAGTGAGAAGGCGCGTAATTAATATCTGCAAGGTAAGGACACAGCGCTCACACAATCCCCGGCCCTCACTGGCGGGAGAGCCCACTCAGTCCGTGAAGGGGTCTTCTGGAGGGTCTCCACGGCTCCCAAGTCTGGCCTCACAGGTTGTGCCTTGCACAGCTCTGGAGGTGACCTCTGCATTGGAGAGCAGTGAACAACCTCTACAGACGTCCAGGGCCACCCTGGATCCCTCCCTTCCTTCTCCTGTTTCAATATGCTTTCAATCTAACTCCGGAGCCACGGCAGCAGAAAGAGTCTGAGATCAGAAGCATTAAACTACAAGCAATATGCAGACTGAGTCTCTTCCTAAACAGCAGCCTTGACACAGCAGCATCCCAGAGCCCTCCTGTAGAAGTCTGTCTCCCTCCCTCCCTTCTTGGCCTCCCTGACTTTACTGCATGTAGTATTCACAGGGGCTTTTCTTTAGCTGGATTTTGAGTTCCCCAGGGCAAGCACCCTACCTCATTCTTTTTGTCTTCCTAATGTCAACCTAAGAACTGGAACTCAACAACATTCCTTGGTTGGATGGATGGATGGGTGGGTGGATGGATGGGTGGGTGGGTGGATGGGTAGATGGATGGATAATGGATGGATGGATGGGTGGGTGGGTGGATGGGTAGATGGATGGATGAGTGGATGGTTGGGTGGATGGATGGATAATGGATGGATGGGTGGGTGGATGGATGGATGGACAGATGGGTGGATGGGTAGATGGGTGGATGGGTAGAGAGGAGAATGGTGGATGCTTAGATGAGTGGAGGGGTGGACCAGGTCAGAGTACCTCACAGCACACATGCACTTGTCCCTCTCAGCACATGACCCCCGTCACCTGTTGATCTGAGTAGCTCTCTCCCCCACAAGACCACGTGCTCTGTGAGGGCAGAGCCTGCCTCTCACAGTCATCTGTAGCACTGAGCCCAGGGCCTGGTACATGGTGTGTGCTCAGGAAATATTTGTTGAAAAAGAGACTGGGGCTGTGGAGGGAAAAGGGGGTGGGAGGGGGAGACCAAATTTTCATAATTACAGAAAACACAAACGAATGGACACAGTAGCTACTGAAATTACATGAACACTGTAGATGGAGTTTTTAAATGCACATCAACTACTTTACCTGAGATCCAAAGAGCCACACGGTGATGGGGCTCAAGCCTGGGTTTACTGAACATTTATTGTCTCTTCCTCAAGAAAGGTAAGTGAGAGGTACTAAGCTGATGTCAGAACAAGTGGATGCAGCTCAGGAAGAGCCAGAGATGGGCTCTTGGTCTCCCTGAAACGCACAGCACAGCATCCGCCCTCTTGGATGCTGGGTGAGCACATGATGTAGATGGAGCCAGACAGAGCAGTCAGCACAGTCACTTTTCAGTGTCACAGCAATTTATTCCACTTGTTCAGAATTGGTATCCACGGTATTACATATTGTCATTCTGTACTGACTGTGAGACTATCCAATAAATCAAAATAGTCACATTTCCCAAATGTTCCGTATTAATGGCAGTTAATTACATTTGACAAAATTAATCTCATCAATTAAAAACTAAGACCAGGTGGAGGCCGAGTCAAGAAGGCAGTGAGGAAAGATGGGGAGTTGGCGTCTCCCCACAACTAGGGTGCCTGCCAGCTGCTGGTGGGGGACTCTGACACCCAAGGCGACGGGAGGAACCCCCAAGTGAACCGGTAGGATGTGGGGGGACAGAGGGGGGAGGAGAGGTGGGAGGCCAGACGGGACTGGCGCCCCTGAGGCCCCGAGATCAGGAGAGGCAGGTGGGAGGGGCCCTCCCAGACCGCAGGAGCAGGAGGGAGAGGAGGGCGTTTGCCCCGCCCACTCGGCCCGGGGAGCCTGCTGGGCTCCCAGGTGAGGTCTCCGCCCTCTGAGACCAGGGCTGGGGGGCACGCCTGGGCCCCGTCTGTTCCTTGAGCCTAAGCCCCGCCCCCCACAGCCCTCAGAGCCTTTTCCAGCCCTGTGGGTCCTGAGCATTGGCCCCACCCATCACCCAAACCTCGCCCTCGCTTAGGCCCCGCCCTCCACAGCCAAGGCCTTTCCCCCCCTTTTTTTTCTTTTTCCTCCTTCTCTTTTTACTCTTGTGGTACTGATGTACCTTCTGGTTGTTGATTCATCTATATTTTTATTTTCATATTCTTTCTAACGTATCTGTTAGTTTCCTAGTCTAATTTTATTTTTTACTTTGTTATTGTTTTTTTTTTTGGCCACCCCACGTGTTTTGTGGGATCTTGGTTCATGAGCCCAGGGTCGGGCCAAAGCTCCTGTGGTGGGAGCTCCAAGTCCGAACCACTGGACTAACAGGGAAACTCAGACCCCAGGGAATATTCATCGGAGTGAGTTCTCATGGAGGTCCTCATCTCAGCACCAAGACCCAGCTCTACCCAACAGCCTACAAACTCCAGTGTTAGAAGCCTCAGGCCAAACAACCAGTAAGACAGGAGCGCAATCCCACTCATAATATTAAAAAAAAAAAAAAAAAGAGACACAGCAAAAAATTATGTCACAGGTGAAGCAGCGAGGTAAAAACCTCCAAGACCAAATAAAGGAAGAGGAAATAGGCAATCTACCTGAAAAAGAATTCAGAGGAATGATAGTAAAGATGATCCAGAATCTCAGAAATAGAATGGAGGCATGGATTGAGAATATACAAGAAATGTTTAACAAAGATCTAGAAGAACTAAAGAACAAACAAACAGAAAGGAACAACACAATAACTGAAATGAAAAATACACTAGAAAGAATCAATAACAGAATAACAGAGGCAGAAGAACGAATACGTGAGCTGGAAGACAAAATGGTGGAAATAACAGCTGAGGAGCAGAATAAAGAAAAAAGAATGTAAAGAATTGAAGACAATCTCAGAGACCTCTGCAACAACACTAAACACACCAACATTCGAATTATAGGGGTCCCAGAAAAAGAAGGGAAAAAGAAAGGGTCTGAGAAAATATTTGAAAAGATTATAGTCAAAAACTTCCCTAACATGGAAAAGGAAATAGTCACCCAAGTCCAGGAAGCACAGAGAGTTCCATACAGGAAAAACCCTAGGAAAAACACACCAAGACACATATTAATCAAACTAACAAAAATTAAATTCAAAGAAAAAATATTAAAAGCAGCATGGGAAAAACCAAAAATAACATACAAAGGAATCCCCATAAGGTTATCAGCTGATTTTTCCACAGAAACTCTGCAGGCCAGAAGGGAGTGGCAGGATACACTTAAAGTGATGAAGGAGAGAAACCTACAACCAAGATTACTCTCATTCATATTTGATGGAGAAGTCAAAAGATTTTCAGACAAGCAAAAGCTAAGAGAATTCAGCACCACCAAACCAGCTTTACAACAAATGCTAAAGAAACTTCTCTTGGCAGGAAACACAAGGGAAGAAAAAGACCCACAAAAACAAACCCAAAACAATTAAGAAAATGGTAATAGGAACATACCTATCAATAATAACCTTGAATGTAAATGGATTAAATGCCCCAACCAAAAGACACAGACAGGCTGAATGGATACAAAAGCAAGACCCATATATATGCTGTCTACAAGAGACCCACTTCAGACCTAGGGACACATACAGACTGAAAGTGAGGGGATGGAAAAAGATATTCCATGCAGATGGAAATCAAAAGAAAGCTGGAGTAGCAATACTCATATCAGATAAAAGAGACTTTAAAATAAAGACTGTTACAAGAGATAAGGAGGGACACTACATAATGATCAAAGGATCAATGCAAGAAGAAGATGTAACAATTATAAATGTTTATGCACCCAATATAGGAGCACCCCAATACATAAGGTAAATGCTAACAACTATGGAAGGAGAAATCGCCAGTAACACAATAATAGTAGGGGACTTTAACACCCCTCTTACACCAATGGATAGATCATCCAAACAGAAAATAAATGAGGAAACACAAGCTTTAAATGACACAGTAGACCAGAAAGATTTAATTGATATTTATAGAGCATTCCACTCAAAAGTGGCAGGCTACACTTTCTTCTCAAGTGCACAGGGAACATTCTCCAGGATAGATCACATCTTGGGTCACAAATCAAGCCTTGGAAAATTTAAGAAAAATGAAATCAAAGAAGCATCTTTTCTGACCAGAACGTTATGAGATTGGAAATCAGTTACAGGAACAAAACTGTAAAACACAAATATATGGAGGCTAAACAGTGTGCTACTAAATAACCAAGAGATCACTGAAGAAATCAAAGGAGAAATTTAAAAATATATAGAAACAAATGACAACAAAAACTATGGGACGCAGCAAAAGCAGTTCTAAGAGGGAATTTTATAGCAATTCAATCTTGCCTCAAGAAACAGGAAACATCTTGAATAAACAACCTAAACTTGCACCTAAAGCAATTAGAGAAAGAAGAACAAAAAAAACCCCAAAGTCAGGAGAAGGAAAGAAATCATAAAGATCAGATCAGAAATAAATGAAATAGAAATGAATGAAACAGTAGCAAGGATCAATAAAACTAAAAGCTGGTTCTTTGAGAAGATGAACAAAATTGATAAACCCTTAGCCAGACTCATCAAGAAAAAAAGGGAGAGGACGCAAATCAACAAAATTAGAAATGAAAAAGGAGAAATCACAACTGACACTGCAGAAATACAAAGGATTATAAGAGGCTAGTACAAACAACTCTATGCCAATGAAATGGACAACCACAAAGAAATGGACAAATTCTTGGAAAGGTACAATTTTCCAAGACTGAACCAGGAAGAATTAGAAACTATAAACAGACCTATCACAAGTAATGAAACTGAAACTGTAATTTAAAATCTTCCAACAGACAAAAGTCCAGGACCAGATGGCTTCACAGGTGAATTCTATCAAACATTTAGAGAAGAGCTAACACCAATCCTTCTCAAAGTCTTCCAAAAAAATGCAGAAGGAGATATACTCCCAAATTCATTCTATGAAGCCAAAATCACCCTGATACCAAAACCAGAAAAAGATATCACAAAAAAAGAAAATTAAAGACCAATATCACTGATGAACATAGATGCAAAAATCTTGAAGAAAATACTAGAAAACAGAATCCAACAACACATTAAAAGGATCATACGCCATGATCAAGTGGGATTTATCCCAGGGATTCAAGGGTTCTTCAATACACGCAAATCAATCAACGTGATACACCACATTAAGAAATTAAGGAATAAAAGCCATATGATCATCTCAATAGATGTAGAAAAAGCTTTTGACAAAATTCAACACCCATTTATGATAAAAACTCTCCAGAAAATGAGCATAGAGGGAACCTACCTCAACATAATAAAGGCCATATATGACAAACCCACAACAAGCATCATACTCAATGGTGAAAAACTGAAAACATTTCCACTAAGATCAGGAACAAGACAAGGATGTCCACTCTTGCCACTATTATTCAACATAGTTTTGGAAGTCCTAGCCACAGCAGTCAGAGAAGAAAAAGAAATAAAAGGAATACAAATAGGAAAAGAAGAATTAAAACTGTCATTGTTTGCCAATGACATGATATTATACATAGAAAATCCTAAAGATGCCACCAGAAAACTACTAGAACTAATCAATGAATTTAGTAAGGTTGCAGGATACAAAATTAATTTACAGAAATCTCTGGCATTCCTATACACCAACAATGAAAAATCAGAAAGAGAAATTAAGGAAACACTCCCATTTACCAACGCAACAAAAGGAATAATATACCTAGGAATAAACCTGCCTAAGGAGGTGAAAGACTTGTACTGAGAAAACTATGAAACACTGATGAAAGAAATCAAAGATGACATAAAGAGATGGAGAAATATACATGTTCTTGGATTAGAAGAATCAATATTGTGAAAATCACTATACTACCCAAAACAATCTACTGATTCAATGCAATCCCTATCAAACTACCAATGGCATTTTTCACAGAACTTGAACAAAAAATTTCACAATTTGTATGGAAACACAAAAGACCCCGAAGAGCCAAAGCAATCTTGAGAAAGGAAAACAGAGTTGGAGAAATCAGGCTCCCCAACTTCAAACTATACCACAAAGCTACAGTAATCAAGACAGTATGGTACTGGCACAAAAACAGAAATATAGATCAATGGTACAGGATACAAAGCCCAGAGATAAACCCAGGCACATATGGGCACCTAATTTACGACAAAGGAGGCAAGAACATACAATGGAGAAAAGACAGCCTCTTCAATAAGTGGTGCTAGGAAAACTGGACAGCTACATGTAAAAGAATGAAATTAGAACACTACCTAACACCATACACAAAAATAAACTCCAAATAGATTAAAGACTTATATGTAAGACCAGACACTATAAAACTCTTAGAGGAAAACATAGGAAAAACACTCTTTGACATAAACCACAGCAAGATCTTTTTTGACCCAGCTCCTAGAGTAACAGAAGTAAAAACAAAAATAAACAAATGGCACTTAATTAAACTTAAAAGCTTTTGCACAGCAAAGGAAACCATAAACAGGACAAGAAGACAACCCTCAGAATGGGAGAAAATATTTGCAAATGAAACAACAGACAAAGGATTAATCTCCAAAATATGCAAACAGCTTATGCAGCTCAATATCAATAAAACAACCAATCCAGTTAAAAAATGGGCAGAGGACCTAAAGAGACATTTCACCAAGGAACATACAGATGGCCAAGAGGCACATGAAAAGATGCTCAACATCACAAATTATTAGAGAAATGCAAATCAAAACTGCAATGAGGTATCACCTGACATTGGTCAGAGTGACCATTATCAAAAAATCTAGAAACAGTAAATGCTGGAAAGGGTATGGTGAAAAGGGAACCCTCCTGCACTGTTGGTGGGAATGTAAATTGATACAACCACTATGGAAAACAGTATGGAGGGTCCTTAAAAAACTAAAAATAGAACTACCATATGACTCAGCAATCCCACTACTGGGCATATACCCTGAGAAAACCGTAATTCAAAAAGAGACATATACCACAATGTTCATTGCAGCACTATTTACAATAGCCAGGACGTGGAACCAACCTAAATGTCCATCGATAGATGAATGGATAAAGAAGATGTGGCACATGTATACAATGGAATATTACTCGGACATAAAAAGAAATGAAACTGAGTTATTTGTAGTGAGGTGGATGGACCTAGAGTCTGTCATACAGAGTGAAGTAAGTCAGAAAGAGAAAAACAAATACTGTATGCGAACACATATATATGGAATCTAAAAAAAAAAAAAAAAGTTCTGATGAACCTAGCTGCAGGGCAGGAATAAAGAGATAGACATGGAGAATGGACTTGAGGACATTGGATTGGAGGGGGAAGCTGGGGCAAGTGAGAGTAGCATCGACATATATACACTACCAAATTTAAAATAGATAGCTAGTGGGAAGCAGCCGCATAGCACAGGGAGATCAGCTCGGTGCTTTGCGACCACCTAGAGGGGTGGGATAGGGAGGGTGGGAGGGAGACACAAGAGGGAGGGAATATAGGGACATGTGTATGCATATGGCTGATTCTCTTTGTTGTGCAACAGAAAATAACACAGTATTGTGAAGCAATTATACTCCAACAAAGATCTATTAAAAATTTCTTTTTAATTAAATAAAAGCTTGAGAAATGAAAAAAAAATACTAAAACCCTGTTAGATATAATTCTAAGTTCATCACGGAAAAACACTATCCTCTCAGGCGTTAGGTATCAAATACAATTCCATTTGCTTTAAATAAAGTGAAAAGCGTTACCAGTTAGCATGGTGTAATGAAGAAAATTCTAGACTAAAATACTTAGATTCTAGACCTATTTCCTCATGAACTCATTTTGTAAACTTATGTAAATAACTCACCCATTCCTTCTCCGGTTTCCCATTATGCAGTGGGTAAATAGTGCCTTACCCCTGGTAAAATTATTTATTTTAATATCTGTGAAAGTGCTTGGAACAATATAAAATAAGGATATATATAATGTTATTTCTACTTGCTATAAAAATTTTCATATTAATAGAGTGCCTTTTGAGTCACTGCTGTGTAAATAAAAACAATATCCTAGTAATGTAGGACAAAAGTTTAAGAGTATATATGTCTACTAAAAATCACATTGGCAGTATTTTTATGACTCACCTATTTTTATTTTTTTATCTAATTGTATTTTTTTATACAGCAGGTTCTTATTAATTATCTATTTTATACATATTAGTGTATACATGTTCAATCCCAATCTCCCAATTCATCCCACCACCACCGGCCCACCCCCGCTTTCCCTCCTTGGTGTCCATATGTTTATTCTCTACATCTGTGTCTCTATTTCTGCCTTGCAAACCGGTTCATCTGTACCATTTTTCTAGATTCCACATATGTGCGTTAATTTGCAATATTTGTTTTTCTCTTTCTGACTTACTCTGTATGACAGTCTCTAGGTCCATCCACGTCTCTACAAATGACCCAATTTCAATGACTCACCTATTTTTAAAAGAACTTCAACTGCACTGTCCAATAGTTTTGAAAATGTGAAATGTTATGTATTTGACAGAGGGTCAAATGGATGGATGGATGGGTGGGTGGGTGGGTGGTAGGTGATAGATGTCAACGGTGAGCAAAGCCAGGAAGGGCTGCCTGGACCACTTAGGGTGGTAAGGGGCCTGGGAGCTCTGTGTGGTGGAGGCGATTGCGTGACGGCAGAGCTGCGTTCGAGCTTGGTTCGAAGATCCCTGCGTCTGAGGCTCTGGGCATCCAGCTCCTGGCCTGCTTCTCCAACAGCCCTGCTAGCCCACCTGGTGCTGTCTCGTCTGAGACCCAGGCAGAGGACGGGCCTCCTGGGGGCAGGCAGAGCCTGTGTTTTCACCACTCCTGGAGCTTTTCCAGGCTCTGGATGAGGGACAGAGCAGGCTGCCATCAACGCTTGAGTGAAGACTGGAGCTTGATTCATGGCTACCTGTGTGGGGAAGGAGATTGCCTGCGTCAGTCTGTGGCAGGAAAGGTGGGGTTGATGCTGGAAAGCCCAGAGTGGGTCACGGAGGTTACCCACAACCCCCAGGACCTGACATCTGTGCTTGCCGAATAGTGAGAGATTGGGCCCAAATAAAAGGGCAGCGAATCCCAGGAGGCACAGGAACCCCGGTCTCTGGTGAGTGCCGCTCCCGCAGGTCAGCAGTCAGGTGAGACAGGTACACACACCTGAGCCAGACGGCCACACCCTCGGGGCTCTGTGCCTTTGCACTATCTGTGGACCACCCACCCGGACATGGGGCTCATCACCGAGTGGGGCTGTACCAACTGCCAACCTTGGGGATGTTTATTTGTTTGAGATTTTCAAAAAGCAGATTTTTTCAGGAACTTGAGAACCAGATATAGATATTTTTTACTTTGGAAGACAGAAGTCTCAGGAGAATAAGAAAAGGGGCCAATTTTCCCTCTAGTGTTTTAATTTCGAGGTGGGGGCCATCCAGCACGGCTGAGGCACCAACACACAAGATTTCCTTAGAAATTCTCCAGGACAAGTGTTGGCCTCCTTGTTGGAATTCATTTTCTAAATATTAAGTAAAAGTTGCTGAAATTCCCTTGCGATTCTATGCGGGGAGGTGATTGGCCCTGGTCCAACCCTCCCCATCCAGGCTGTAAGAGCTCCGAGGCCCTGGAATCATGTGAGCTCTTGGGTCCTTGGAGCAAAGGGGGCTGAGACAGGGTGAAGACATCACGTTTCCAGTGTCTCCAGGACCAGCCCCTGAAGGAGGTGACATTTTCTCTGACGACGCTCAAGTCACCCAGAAAGGGACGTTGCCTTGTGGTGAAGTGCGTTGTAACCCCGCCTCTGCTGTGTGATGGGGGTGATTCACTTGAGCTCTCTGAGCCCCCTTTCCTCATTTAAGGGATGAGGCCAGGAACTGCCACACTTTGAGGAGTTGTATCAAAGGTCCGTTATCTCGAGAGAATGAAGAGCCGAACGTGGGGAAGGTGGCCCAGTGGGGGACGCTGCTGACCCAGGCAGGAAACAGGGACCTGGGCCAGCCACTGCAGGGCATGTCCACGTGACAGGACCCCCGACGGGGCCAGAATGGAATAGGATGGGGAAGTGGGAGGGTCTTCGTGACCAAACCTTGCGGGCCCCCAAGCAGACTGGAAGGCACCCCCCCAAGGCAGCTGTTATCTTTATTATTAGAGGAAAGTTGAACTGAAGTTACCGCTGTTCGCCCCCTACCTGGAGCCTCAGCAGAGCACACCTAGCCCTCTAATCACGCGGCAGTGTCTCCCAGCAACCGGCCCCCATTCTAAGGCACAGGCCAAAGGTCACCTCACTAATATAACAAAAACACCTTTACCACCCTCAGCACTTAAGAAATTCCAAGGGTTTCAGGACCTCTGTGCCAGGAGCAGTGGGTGAAGACCAAGTATATATTTCTGATTATAAATCACAGTATCACAGGCATGAGCCGCCGAAACCCACAAATCTACCCTTTGCCAAACCCCGCGGGAGGCACTGTGCAGGCACCCTCGGTGGCAAAGGCAGGACTGGTGCATCAGACGAGATGGGCCTCCCTCCTCACGCACCTGCGAGCAGCCGGGCTCCTTATTCGTGGAACACCTGGTAGCTGAAGTTGTCGGACTGGGTTTTGAGGTTGTATTTTCCGGTCATTCTCTGGTAGCGCATGATGAGAAGGGCAGCTGGCCCCGCCACCAAGGCAAAGGCAGCCACCAGCATGAGGACCAGGTAACTGGCTCGCAGGCCCAGCTTTGCAGCTGGAGGTTCTCCTGCAGGGATGAAACAGGCGCAGGTGGGTGGTCTGTCCAAAGCAGCTCGGCCTGGTCCCAGCGGGGCCGCAGCATCACCCCTGGATGGAGGGCTCGGGACGGGACAAACCCGCGATGGAGCAAGCTCTCACGCGTCAGACGTTCAGCGTGCCCGTGCCCCCGCCCCAAGCCCAGGAGAACACAGCAGCCAGGACAGGTCTGCCTGCCCACGTTCTGTATAATCTCTGACCAAGAGGAAGGAGGCCGCACGGGAGCCACAGGCTCTCCAGGTCGGGGCAGAGCACTCAGCGTGCCCTGCACAGAGACACACTGTGCCCACACACTGCACAGCACCGAGAAGCTGGCCTTCCCCGCACTTGGGGGCAGGAAAGCACAGGAGAGCCTGGACCCCAAACTGCTGAAAACAGGGACTCAATAAATACTCATACACTCGGCCACATAGCAGCATATCCAGAACAGCCGAAAGGGGGAAACAGCCCCCAAATCCGTCAAAGGATGAATGAATAAACAATATGTGGTCCATCCACCCAGTGGAATAATATTCGGCCATAAAAGGAATGAGATTCGGCCACAGGTTATGACATGGATGAGCCTTGAAAACATCCATTGTGCTGAGTGACAGGCAGCAGTCTCCAAGGACCACACATCGTCGTGTGACCCTGTTTCTAGGGAAACCAGAGACAGGAAGCCAACCCAGGTAGTTTCAGGGGCAGGGGAAGGGCTGGGGAGTCACTCCCTCCTGTGGGCATGGAGCTGCTTTGGGTGACAAAAATGTTTTGAAACTAGAGAAGGGTGGTGAAGGTGCTGAATTCCGTCCAATTACTTCTTTTAAAACAGTTAACTTTATATTAGGTGAATTTTATCTCAATTTTACCACAGGAGCTTATCAGAAAGGTCTGGGTAGGGAAGCATTCCTGGCCAATAAGGGACACTGGAGATCCCGTTTTCCATTTCTGGGGCTGTTTACAGAAGTGGCCGCTGCTCCGGGTCTCCCAGTCATGGCTCAGACGAGTGCAGACACCAAAGTGATTCAACAATGGCCTAGAAGAGGCTCCCACCAGACTGCCTGGATGGTGGGCCAGCTGGAACAGGGCAACCCCCTCCTCCAAACGGAGAACCACACTGGGATAGGGATACTGGGGACAGTTGCTGGAGTGGCTGCAATCTCCCAAGGAACTTGAGGCCTCCAGACTCTGGGGCACCAGCTTCCTGACAACCCCTTCATGGCTGGATCTTAAATCCATCCTCCAGTGGGTGCTACAGTGGACACTTCCCCTTTCTCCTGTGCCTCATGTAGGGGACCAACTTGTGAGCACAAGGGGGGCTGTCTGCCCTGAGGATGCTGGAGCAGAAAGGCAGAAGAGACCCCCTTGTTGGCCCCGTGGAGCCCAGCCCCAGCCCCAGACTGGCAGCTACAGAGATGACCGAACGTGTTCGGTCGCTGCCTCTCCAGCTGGGTTTCTGTTCCCTGCAGCCGAGCACTCTTAACTGGCCACTGACTCAGAGCTGCTCTGAGTGGGGTCCACAGGCCGGTGCCATCCACTTGTTACCATGGTCCAGGAACGGTTACTGGTCCAGGAGAGATGCTTACAAATAGAGAGGGACCCTGTGTCGCAACGTGACCCGCGCCATCAGTGGGGGTATTTCCTTAAACATAGTAACCATCTGTCAGTTCATGATGGACGAGATGCTTAAATAAAAGACACTGGTCCTCCCCCAGGATAGCAAGAGCAGCGCACCACGCACAGGGCTGCTGTGATATCACGGTGGTGATGCCCATGATCCAGCTTTTCGCAAAGACACTAACCTATCGCTGCTCTTGTGAAGGAGACACATCTTGGTGAGGGAAAGTGATGGAGGACCTCCCGCCATGCAAATAACCCAGGAGCAGGGTACATATAACCCTGGCCCCTTCCAGAGGGTCCAGGTCCTTCCAGAGGTCTGAGGTCCAGCTCAGCTGTTCTCTGGGGACACCCAGGCCCCTCACTTCTGAGCTGCCTCAATAATTGTTCCAGACCCTTCCCACTGGGACATTTCAGGATCCCACAGACATTAATCTCAAACATTCTCTACCTCTTCACACACAAAACTCTAGTGGGGCTTCCCTGGTGGTGCAGTGGTTGAGAGTCCGCCTGCCGATGCAGGGGACACGGGTTCGTGTCCCAGTCCGGGAGGATCCCACATGCCGCGGAGCAGCTGGGCCCGTGAGCCATGGCCGCTGAGCCTGCGCATCCAGAACCTGTGCTCCGCAACAGGAGAGGCCACAACAGTGAGAGGCCCACATACCGCCAAAAAAAAAAAACAAAAAAAACTCTAGTGAGTGAGAAATAATGTTCTCTATAAAGCAAATGGCCATGGATGATTTCCAAAAATTAAGTGCAAAAATTACAGTGCCGATATATGATTTGTTGGTAGCACAGATTCAGGAATGATTACCAGTTGGATGCTGCCTTAAAATTGCCAACACACAGCGTTATGTGTTGAAGTGTATCCCTCCAAAGCAAGTGTGTTGAGTCCTAACCCCCAGTGCCTGAGAATGTGACCTTATTTGGAAATAGGGTCATTGCAGACATCTTTAGTTAAGTTATACTGAAGCAGAAGAGGCCCCTAATTCAATGACTGGTGTCCTTGTAAGAAGACAGAGACCTTCAGGAAAAACCATGTGATACAGAGGCAGAGGCTGGAGGGATGCAGCCACAAGCCAAGGCTGCCAGACCAGAATCACCAGAAGCTGGGACAGAGGCCTAGAACGGATTCTCCCTCAGGGACTTTGGAAGGAACCAGCCCTGCCCACGCCATGACCTTGGACTTGGGTCTCCAGACTGTGAGAGAGTAGTTTCTGTTATTTTAAGCCACGCGGTTTGTGATTCTTAGTTTCCTGTGTCACTAGCCCCAGAAAACGAACACCCGTGGTGTGAAGGCTGGGGTGGACTGACCCCTGGAAAGGAAGCCAGGGAAGCCCCTGGAGACCAAGGGTGGGTGGGTTAGGAAAAGCCTGGAAGTGCTGGGAGAGGCCCAGCTTGTCCAGGTGACAGCTGTGTGAGCTTGGACATGTTCCCTGAGATCTCTCAGTGTTCTCATTCTTCCCCAGAGTAGAAGTGATGTGATAGCAGGGGACAGGTCATGGGTGCCCAGTGGGAGGGGCAGAGATAAAATCCCAGAGGTACTTGTCTGCCAGTCTCTTTTCACTCTGTGTCTCCAGCAGTATTTCTGTTACTACACACTATTAAAATGTAATCACCTGCCTACCAGCTGAGAGATTCCAAGTTTCTAAATGATTTTTCTGTATATTTGTATGACACAGTTATGAAGCAAAAAATCTAATAATACAATGAGAAAGAATGATGGACAAAATGAGTAATTATAATCCTTGTCATTGAGCTTGACCGTCTACACCCTTATTGTGTTTGGGGTTCTCTGCAATGGTTGTGTTAGTAAAGTGCACTACCGGTTAGGAAGGATAATAAATAACACTTACTAGTAATTGCTATGGACAACGCACCGTATGAACTAGGAATTACTATCATCATTATTGTTGTCCCCATTTTACAGATGAGGCAAATGAGGCAGCATGCCCGAAGTCAGACCCAAGTTTTGTCTCCAGGCAACCTAGCTCCAGCATCACAAATTTTAGCCTCACAGAGGATTTTTATTTACTGTAATCTTATTGGCCAGGTATGTAGGACTGTTGTAATAACTCCTATGATGTAGAGAAAAAGCACAGAGGAGATAATGAATAAGTGGGTAGGTGAGTGGATGGATGGAGGAATGATGGATGGACGGATGGGACTCAGAAGACTCAGGAATATCCCTAAGACCACACAGCTCCAAAGTACGAGAGCCTATATTTAAACACAGGCCTCCTGACTCCAAACCCAGTGTTTTTTGCACTCTAGTTTTGATATTATCTGTAATATCTACAAATAAATAGAAGTTCTGTTTCTATAAATAAGAATGCAATTCACATACATTCTCTTTCATATTAGATCCATCAGTTCTCAGCCATTTAAGACAAAGAAGAGAATAGGAAAGGCACATTGTCCCAGGACCCAGGCCAGCGATCGTCCGAGGACTGGTGCAAACACCAGGGCCTGGAATCTAGCTCCAGAGACATTGAGTTGGTTGGCCTGGGGCATGGCCTGGGACCTGTGACTTTTATTTTCATTTCCAAAATCCTCTGGATGAGAATCAGCAGTTGAATATCACTGGCTAAGAAGACCTCCCTTGGGGCTTCCCTGGTGGCGCAGTGGTTGAGAGTCCGCCTGCCGATGCAGGGGACGCGGGTTCGTGCCCCAGTCCGGGAAGATCCCACATGCCGTGGAGCGGCTGGGCCCGTGAGCCATGGCCGCTGAGCCTGCGCATCCGGAGCCTGTGCTCCTCAACGGGAGAGGCCACAGCAGTGAGAGGCCCGCGTACCACAAAAAAAAAAAAAAAAGACCTCCCTTCCCAAGCCCTGGTTAGCACACCCATCCCGGTTTACACCCTGTATCCAAAACCCGGAAGTTCCTGTATGGGAAAATAGGGAGGCAAGGAGGGCCATCCAAGTTTGGAAGAAAAACAATAAAAAAGGAAAGTCAACTAGGATTAGGTTTAGCCGAAAGGAAGAGAAAAACCCAAAATAGCAGCGACAAAGAAAATGGAAGCTTATTTCTTTCTGGCATAAACATCGGAGGCCAGAGCCCAGGCCTGGCCCTGCAGCTTCGCTCCACGGTGTCCTGGGGCTCCCGGCTCCCGCCTCCACAGTGCTCATGCCCCCAGATGGCGGCTGCCTGCAGCCGCCTCCCCTGAATGTCAGGCAGCCGGGTGGGTACCGGAATGTTTATAAGGCAGGCACACGGTGCTTTGTGACCACCTAGAGGGGTGGGAGGGAGGGAGGGAGACGCAAGAGGGAGGGGATATGGGGATGTATGTATATGTATAACTGATTCACTTTGTTATAAAGCAGAAACTAACACACCATTGTAAAGCAATTATACTCCAATCAAGATGTAAAAAAAAAAAAAGTTGTCACTTGACACTCTCTTTTGCATCTCATTAGCCAGAGCTCATTCATATGGCCACTCTTGCTGTGAGGTCAGTTGGGAATTATAGTTTTTATTCCTGGCAGCCACCTGTCCCCTAAAAACTGGGGGTTCTATTACCATGGAAGGAGAAGAGAACAGATATTTGGGGACTGCTAGCAGTTTCTGAATCAATACCCAAGTTTAGTTGTCTAAACCAAGTCACCAGCTCACCTTCGGACCGAATCAGGGGTCCCCAGGACATCTGGTGCGTTGCAGAGGGCTCACCATTTCTCAGCGACCGAAAGTCGTCGCAGTTCTGTAATTTTAAAAGGAGAAAAAGTACAAATTAGCTGAACAATGTTTATGAGAAACGTACCCACTATCAGGGTTGATACTCTGATTCGTACATGTTCCTTCCTGCTGGAAACGTCAAGTCACGATGGATGAGCTCGGTCAGGGGAGGCTGGACCACCTGGGCCTCGGGGATGTGCAGGCAGGGTGCCCAACTGGATGGGGGAGGGCTGGGCAGCAGGAGGGTTGGAGGAAGCAAGATGTAGCCCCCTGTGCTATCTCCAGTTTCCAGCTCTGGCCCCTTGGCCCCTGGGGGCATCGTCTCAGAGTCACCCTTTGTTCTCCACAGCCTGCGGCAGACACCTGCTCCTTTTAATACCTTGGCCTGACGAAAAGTTTCAATGACATGATAGAATCTGTCTACCATACACCTGCTATGGGGTGCATTGTGTCCCCCAAAAGATGTTGCAGTCCTAACCTCAGTACCTGTGGACGTGACCTTATTTGGAAATAGGGTCTTTGCAGATGATCGCGTTAAGATGACGTCAGTAGGGTGGCCCTAATCCAATAGGACTGTGTTCTTGCAAAAAGAGGACATTTGAACACAGATGCAGATATGCACAGAGGGAAGACATATGAAGACACAGGGAGAAGGTGACATCGATCAGTCAGGGAGCTGGACCTGGAACAGATTCTCCCACAGCCTCACAAGGAACAGCCCAGCCGACGACACCTTGATCTCGGACTTCCAGCCTCCAGACTGTGCGAGGGTAGATTTATGTTATTTAAGCTGCCCAGCCTGAGGTACTTTGTTACAGCAGCCCCAGGAAACCAATACAACACCCATCCTAGAGGAGCTTGGAAAGAAATACGTGAAGCTCATAGTGTAGAGAATTTGAGAACCGGCTGCTCCCTGTCAAAGCTGTCATGGTCATTAACACCCTAGGGTTTCTAAGGGGCTGATACAGGCTCGGAGCCCCTCAGCGGGCAGGCACCAGGAGTGCGTGTTCCTTTCCTGCTGTTGTTCCAGTAGACCTACTGTTTGAGAAAAAGTGACAGCAAAATCAGGACTCACTGGATTTCTTCTGCTGTGCATTCTGACTGATGTTTGGCCCTGATCACCCAGGAAAACTGCCCAAGTTTTGTAAGGAGCACAGGAACAAACGTGTCCCCAAAGGAGAGAGAAATATGCTGAACCAAAGGCCAACAGAGCCCTCCATGCTTTCGCCAACCACAGGTGACACATGACAGTCACTTCACATACTTGTCTGTGGATGAAGAATAACTCTCCAACCCAGAAGTGCAAAGCACTTTTCAAATTCAAAGTTCTGAGGAAATGAGAATGTAAAGTTATTCATAATCCCAGCATAAATGCTGAACTGGAAAGAACAAAAACCTGACTAAATAACCTAGTGGCTAGGATTCAGCAGTGTGCCACCGACTTGCTAAAAATAATTTCAAATTAAAATAATATTTTTACACCTAAGTATGCATTCGATCACCTCGAAGGAGAAACATTACAGCACCATGACAAGGAAGGTCTGATGTGATGGCCAGTGGAATGGTAAGGTCTAAGGAAGGACTCAAGTTAGCCCCCCAGCGACACTGGTCCTCACCCAGGACTGCCCACCATTAAAACCTCATTTCATGTCTTTTAAGGGCCAAGTCTGCAGGGCTCAGCACCTCCTCCCTGAAGTCTGGCCCCAGAAATGCCCAGGCCCTGAGCTTCTGATCAGAGCAACCCTCCTCATAACAAAGAGGGTGAGTCCAGAGGTTTAGAACAGCAAAACACCTACTATTTTGCACGTGGTTCCAGGGGATTCCATGCAGATGCGGAGTTTGCAGTGCAGATAGACTATGGAGTTGTTGATGAAGGAAAAGATTTTCAGCTTAAACTGGGCCTTGTTGGAGTTGCCGTTCTCAATCACATTCGTGTGTGTATTGGGGATAGGGCAGCTGGGAAGAGACAAAGTGACTCATTAGTTCTAAACTGGCCCTCCTGTCCTTGTTCCCAGGTGAGTTTCCTTACCGTGCACCTGAGTGCACACAGAGCATCCCCACTAGGCTACAAGAAGGCAAGAATGGCTAGATGTCCAGTTCCCAAGAGGAGGGTCTCCTGAGGGCACCGCCTAAAACCCAGGTCTGCATCCATGCGTGTCTGGAAATTCAGAGGGTCCAAAGAAAGCTACACAGGGGGGGTGGGTGCCCAGTGCCCCCTGAGCCCCTACCTGTTGTTGATGAAGCCAAACATGACCGGGTCCCTGGCATTGCTGGATGGCGTTGCCCAGCACTCGGTCAGGACCACCTTGAGGTTGCTTTTCTGTTTATAGAGCCCTACTTCAATCTTGACATCATCACTGGCAGACACGGTATAATTTTGAGGAATAGGAGAGTCTCCAATAAATAACTGCATTTCAGTGACAAAACTTCCAGCGCCGTGGAGGTCCTCGATGACGGTGTAAACCCTGCAAGAGAGAGCATTTGCGGGGTGGGGGGTGGGTTCTGCTTCTGTGACCCTCCTGTTCCCACTTCTCCCCAAAATACTCCAAAGAAAGATGGAATTAAAAGAAGACCACCCAAATGAGAACAAGAAAAGAAAAGCTATTTTTTTTTTTGAGTTGGCTGGAGCTGGGGTCAGCCCCGGTCACTAGAGTTTGGTGGAGACTCAAAGGCAGGCAGAGGAGGGGTGAGCTTCACAGGGGAAAGGGGGAGAGAGGTGTGCCCTGATGGGGGTGTCCTATGTGACTGGCTAGGGGAACAGATCTGGCTTTCCCTGGTTGGTTCGAAACTGGAGATGGGGACAAATCTAGGGAAGCTGGCAGTTATTAATCATCTTGGCCACTGCCTTTTGTATGTTCAGTCTCTCAGAAGGGTCCTCAAGTGATTAAAACCCTAAAGAAACCCCCAAGTGATGGTGCTGGGAGGAACGTGAGCTGCAGGGAATTGGGGAGACACCTCTGCACTTACCCCCACTCCGGGGTGTAGCCCGATGACGTCAGGAGGTCATTCTGGAAGGCGCAGTGGATAGGGCTCAGGATTTTCAGGTGATGGATGATGCCCTCTGGGGACAGGTCGTTCCTCAGCGTGGTCCTCACCACCGTATTCGTCATGTTCTGAACGCAGACAGGAAATAAGTGAGCTCCCGGGCCCCAGCAGGCCCCCAACATGTCTATGGACCACAGTTCTGGGTGCAGGGGTTGTTTAAAGCTTATCCCCCCAAATATGAAAACCTTGACAACTTTTTCCCAGTATAAATTGCAAAAGAGAACATAACATCATGATATCAGGTTTAGCCTATTTCCTGTACCCGCTTTCTTCATTAAAAGAGAACCAGAGGGCTTCCCTGGTGGCGCAGTGCTTGAGAGTCCGCCTGCCGATGCAGGGGACGCGGG
>NW_006779682.1:268569-285928 GCF_000442215.2 Lipotes vexillifer
CCCCAGTCCGGGAAGATCCCACATGCCACGGAGCGGCTGGGCCCGTGAGCCATGGCCGCTGAGCCTGCGTGTCCGGAGCCTGTGCCTCGCAACGGGAGAGGCCACAACAGTGAAAGGCCTGCGTACCGCAAAAAAAAAAAAAAAAAAAAAAAGAGAACCAGAGACAAACTAGATCAGACGATACCCCAAACAATAGATTAGAGTCTTCCCCAAATAATCCCCAAGTACACTTCTGAAGATTAGAGAGCAAGCCCTCACCAAAGAATTCGAGTTAAAATAAATCGGTTAAAGTCTGCGACTCATCAAACTGCATTCTTTCTAATTCTAGGGACACTAACACAGAACCAAGGGTCCAGAGGGTAAAGACAATGAATGTGGTCTAGAAGAGGACTCAGGGGTGTGAAATGACAACACAGCTCATGCCTGTGGACACAAGTCTCCAGGGAGAATTGTGATGCCCGTTAGCGTTAATGAGGTTAAGGCCATTAAAAAAAAAGTGCAGAGCTAATCAGTTTCATGCTAGAGAAATGGTGCCAGGGTCAGCTGGTATTAGAGACTGGATACTCAGAATGTGAACGTTTATCAGGAAAAAGAGAAGATTTTCAGGCAGTTTTATACCAGTACAAGGAGATGGGCTTGCCAACATCAAAGAGAACTCCAAAATTTCTCCAGAGCCAAAAATAGTGATGAAGACCCTGGGATGGGCAATTTCATCATTTGATTCAGTGGAGAGCATTGTAGGAAGAGATTAAAATGTCTGTGAAAATTGCCACCATTATACTGAAGCTAAACACTTTGTTTGACAAAATGGCCTGAAGTTGTAACTACCCATTTGAAGTGCTTTACTTGCTAGTGGCTTGGAGTTTAACTGTCCTGGTGGTGGCCTCTGCAAGATCAACACCCCTTACTGACATCTCCAAAAGTGTCACTAGACGAACAGAGCGAAGGGCCAGTCAAGGACAGCCTAGATGACCTGCGGTTGTAATGCTTACTATGCATAACGACTGGTAGTGGGCATTGCCCTGCTTCTGTTAAAGTCGCTGGCCTTAACAGTTTAGAACTAGACAAGGGGAATTTTGTGTGAAATAGGTAAATCAGAGCCATCGAATGAAGAGGAAACAAGAGGCATGGTTGAAAATTATGCCAGTAAAGAAGTGTGGATTAGAGTTTGTAGAAATACACAGCCAAGTAAAATAGAAGTTATTGGACTTCTTGGAGGATGAAAGAGCAAAGCAGAGTATGAGCTATATGACAAAGGGTCTAATCCCGATAAGGTTGCCAGTAGAGCGTTTGCTGAAAATAGAAATTTTGACACTAACAATGCTAATGGAACCTGTGCATCTGACAGACGAGAAATCTAATGGCCAAATAAGCCTTGACATGAGTGGGTCTGAGAACAAAACATCGTCTGTAGGGCAAAGCCTGGAGGAGCAGGAAGGGAATTGTCTGCTCTCCAATGATCTGAAAGTCCCTGAACAGAAGGACTTTTTGATTCTCTTTCTTTCTACAGCTACTGCATCTACTCCTTACTTGCTGTTTTTTAAGAAATTATAGGACAAGTGCATTTTCCTTGTGTGCATACTAAACAGACCTGGACAAACTGATAAAGTTGTTTACATCAAAGAGTCTATGGCTCTTGAACATCATACTCAATGGTGAAAAGCTAAAAGCATTTCTTCTAAGGTCAGGAATAAGACAAGGATGCTCACTGTCACCACTTTTATTCAACATAGTATTGGAAGTCCCAGCCACGGCAATCAGGAAAGAAAAAGAAGTAAAAGGAATCCAAATTGGAAAGAAAGAAGTAAAACTGTCACTGTTCAAGAGGTAGACTCTGGTAGACACAGAGATGTCCCATTCAGATCCCTCTTCAAGGAAAGACTTGCTGCCCAGCTGTGAGCTGTGCACTCAGAAGAGGGTCTCCAACTGTCAGCTTCTTCAGGGTCAGCCTCACCTGAGATCATGCCCTTCCCAGGGCAGGCTGCTTCAGGGCTAAAAGGATGAGGACATATAAAGGAATGGCTGTTTTGTCCTGCAAGCTTCCTGCTGGGTTGACCCAATGTTTGTGTCCCCATAAAACCTGTCTGTTGAAACCTAATCCCCAGTGTGATAGTATTCGGAGGTAGGGCCTTTGGGGGTGATTAGTGCCCTTACAAAAGAGACCCCAGAGAACTCCCTTATCCCTTCTGCCATGTGAGGTTATAGCAAGAAGACAGCTGTGTGACCCAGGGCTCTCGTTAAAACAAACAAACAAAAAAACTGTCACTGTTTGAAGATAACATGATACCATACATAAAAAATCCTAAAGACACCACCAAAAAAACTCATCAATGAATTTGGTAAAGTTGCAGAAACAAAACTAATATATAGAAATCTGTTGCATTTCTGTACACTAACAACAAACTATCAGAAAGAGAAAAGAACCTCATTTACAATCACATCAAAAAAATAAAATACCTAGGAATAACTCTAACTAAGGAGGTAAAAAGACTTGTACTCAGAAAACTGTAAGACACTGATGAAAGAAACTGAAGACAACACAAATAGGTGGACAGATATACTGTATTAATGGATTGGAAGAATTAAGATTGTTAAAATGACCATGCCACCCAGGGCAATCTACAGATTCAGTGCAATCCTTGTCAAAATACCAATGGCATTTTCCACAGAACTAGAACAAAAAAATTCTAAAATTGGTATGGAAACACGAAAGACCCCAAATAGACAAAAAAATCTTTAGAAAGAAGAACAAAGCTGGAAGTATCACACTTCCTGGCTTTAGACTATACTACAGAGCTACAGTAATCAAAATAGCATGGTACTGGCACAAAACAGACACAGATCAATGGAACAGAACAGAGAGCCCAGGAATCAACCTACACTTATATGGACAATTAATCTACAAGAAAGGAGGCAAAAATATACAATAGGGAAAAGTCAGCTTCTCCAATTAATGGTGTTGGGAAAACTGGACAGCTACCTGCAAAAGAATCAAACTGGACTTCTCACTCACACCATGCACAAAAATAAATTCAAAATGGATTACAGACTTAAATGTAAGACCTGAAACAATAAAACTTCTAGAAGAAAACATAGGCAGTATGCTCTTTGACATCAGTCTTAGTAATATTTTTTTGATAGGTCTCCTCAGGCAAGGGAAACAAAAGCAAAAATAAACAAATGGTACTACATAAACTAAAACTTGCACAATGAAGGAAACTATCAACAAAACAAAAAAGGCCACCTACTGAATGGGAGAAGATATTTGCAAATAATATATCTGATAAGGGATTAATATCCAAAACATACAAAGAACACATATAACTCAACATCAAAAAACAAACAACCCAATTAAAAAATGGGCAAAGGATCTGAAATATATACATATTTATACATACATATATATATAATGGAATACTACTCAGCCATATAAAAGAATGAAATCTTGCCATTTGTAGCAACATGGATGGACCTAGAGGGTATTATGCTAAGTGAAATAAGTCAGACAGAAAAAGACAAATACTGTATGTTACCCCTTATATGTGGAATCTAAAAAAAAAAAAAAAAACAAATGAACAAACATAACAAAACTGAAACAGTTATAGATACAGAGAACAGGTGGCTGCCAGAGGGAAGGGGGGGAGGATGAGAGAAATAGGTGAGGGAGATTAAGAGGTAAAAACTTCTAGTTACAAAATAAATGAGTCATGGGCATGAAATGTACAGTGTGGGGAATATAGTCAATAATCGTGTAATATCTTTGTATGGTGATATATCGGAGCTAGACTTACCGTGGTGATCAGTTTGAAATGCATAGAAACATGAATCACTATATTGTGTAACAGGAACTAACACAGTGTTGCAGGTCAATTATACTTCAGAAACAAACAAACAAACCCACAGAAAAAGAGGTCAGATTTGTGGTCACCAGAGGAGGGAGTGAGGGAGGGGGAACTGGATGAAGGTGGTCAAAAGGTACAAACTTCCAGTTACAAGATAAAGAAGTCCTAGTGATGTCGTGTACAACATGATAAATGTAATTAGTACTGCTGTACTTTATATATGAAAGTGGTGAAGCGGGTAAATCCTCAGAGCTCTTACCCCAAGGAAAATATTTTTTTCTATTTCTTTAATTTTGTATCTATATGAGATGACAGATGTTCATTTAAACTGTAATAATCATTTCATGATGTATTAAGTCAAATCGTCATGCTGTATATCTGAAACTTATACAGTCTATGTCAATTACATCTCAATAAAACTGGAATAAAAACTTTTTAAAAAAGAATCTTTAGCTTTTGGATATTATTAGTCTCTCTAAGTTTTTATACAAATGCTGAAATTAGAATGATTGGCAGTCATAATAAGTTTTAGAATTCATTTTCCTTGGTAGAGACTCCTGATGCATTAGCTTCTGGGAACAAAGGTGTATAGGTTCTTAACTGAACGATCCAAAATGGTAACATTTAAACACTTTTGAATTGATGCTATCTTCTTTGTTTGCTTTTTAAAATAAAGTGCTTGTGTTCATAGCTCATATTTTTAATTATCTGCATGATGTTTACAGGTCCTGTGGTTTCTTTAGCTCAGAAGCAGACCCTCATTCAGCACATTTAGTTTTACAATAGCCATGAAGCCACATCTCGGATGGGCTGTATTAGAGGCACCAAGTTTAGAACATGTGTCCTCACAGTGGTGGACATTATGTGCCTTGACTCACTTTGAAAAATGCCTCAGAAAACGTGGACGGTCCCCTGCTATCTTCACGAGAATTTTACGCGTATTTATGAAGATGATTCTGCACTTTGTGACTCTTTGGGGCACGGGCTAATTTCTCTCTTCCTAGTCATACTCTAAACCATCTGAATATGGTATATCAAACTGAGAGGTGAGGCCTTAAATTTAACGTAAACATAGATAGTATGAAACATAGTTTGATGTATATAGTACATTAAACTGAGAGATGAAACCTTAAATTTAACTTTTTTAAAAAACAAGGAGGTCAATAAAATTTAACCCCCTTCCCCCCAAAAAGGAGGAAGAACCTGCTGACCGTACATAATCTGTTGTATTTGTATAAGTAAGTCTCCAGGGGGAATCTTAGTTTTTGACAAATTTCAATACACAGAACAGCTCCTGTGGTTTCCAGGGCCTGGATGATGCGTAAGAGATGAATTTCCCTCTGCTCTAAAAGGACCCTGAATTTTACTGAATTTAATTGCTAAACCAGGTGTTTGTCTAGCTCGGAAAAGCAAGCAAGTGGAAGCCGATGCCCGCAGCCTTGTGTCTGTGCCTCAGTGTAGGAGGTGCTGACTCCCCCGAGGGCAGCCTGGCCAGCCCATCGCACCTGAGCACTGCGGGCGAGAGTGTCTTATTTTCTAGCATCTTTCACTTGAGGTCTGTAGGTGCTGCACCAACGTGGACCTGAGAACCACAGCGGCAGCTCGGCCCACACCTGCGCCCGCCCCCCGCCAGCTTGTGTGCAAACTCTGGCTCCGAACTGAAGTCGCCCAGAAGCTGCGGCCCCCCGCACTCCGCACCCCCAACCGTGGCTGCTCGCCGCCTCTCCGTGCGCCCACCTCCAGGTGAGAGTCTTAGGAATCTTTAAGAAAGAGAAGCCAAACCCTGGTTATTTCCCAGCTGTTCTGGCTGGAGGGGTTGGAGGGGGACCGACGAAGGCTGTGGTCACTGGAAACATCCCAGTTGGTCCGTCAACCCAGTGGCCCTGTGTGTGGGTCTGAGGGCCACCCCACTCCCATCAAGGGGAAGGTGGAATAACGCCTGAGGGCGGCCAGCCGGGCCCACAGGTGCACGTGGTCTTCCAGCTGCCTGGCCAGCCCTCGCCCTGGGTCTGGCCTCCAGGCAGGCTGGTACCTTGGAGCTGCCTTTGCCCCTGTGCCCCGTGTCCCCTGCCTGCCCTCCCCAGGTCTCTTCTGCGAGAAGTCTCCCACTGTGTCTCCCTGCCTCCCCTCCCCAGGGCCCTTCCTACTGAAGCCCACGCCAGCTCTGAGCCTTTCAGCCTACGATGTCGCCTCCCTGTGCCCTTGACCTGGGGTCATCAGCAAGCCTAGCCCATCCAGTGCCTGGGCTCACCTGCTCCATGAGGGAGCTCACCCAGGGCTCCAAACAGAGCCTCTGAGGGTGAGGGTCCCTTGCCCACCCCGTGCCATCGAGGTCCCTGGAGAGGCAGAGTTGCAGAGGCCTCAGGGCCGGTTCTCTGAGGCCAGGAGACCTTGACCTTGACCCCCGGCCCCATAGACCTTGGTGAGCCTCCAGGTCCCACTGGTTAAACGTGGATGACAACACCTGGCCTGGGGGTGATGAGGGGGCTAGACACCCAGCCAGCAGGTCCTTGGGGTCCTCAAGGCCCTGTTCCCTCTCCACCCCTGTGCTAGGAAGCAAAGCCGAAGACCCTCAGCCCCGGCCCCGCCCAGCCCAGCAGCATAGCATCCATGAGGACCACCTTCCCCACAGTGCCATGGTCGGGCCCCTGCTGAGACCCTCCCCCAGCCCACCTCCCACAGGAGACCCTTCCCCTTCAGGCCGCCGTCCCACCCAGGGCCCAGAGCCACTCAGACACCCTCCACCTTGTAAATCCTCCCCCATTTCTGGCCTCCCTCATCCAGCTATCTGCACTTGCCCCCTGGGGTCGTGGTCCACCCCCCGTACACCCCTTGGGACCACTTCAGCCTCCTTCCAGAAGGCCCCTCCCCCCACCCCCCAGGCCCAGGAAACCCAGCCCCACCCTGCTCTACTGGGTGATGGCACCTCCTGTGCCAGGACCTCACATCTCTCCAGGGACAACACCGCCCGATGCTGTTTCCGCTTCCCCCGTGCCCAGCACTGGCTGAACCCATGGAAGGTGCTGCCCATCTGCCTGGCGTGGCCTTGAAAGCAGTGGCCAAGCGTGGGGAGCGGGAAGGATGAGGGGTGAGGGGTGCAGGAGTGTCACTGTGGCCTAGAGGCAGCATTTGAAGACGCAGGACCTGGAGTCATCAGCCCACCATGTGATGGATGCTGCAAACCAGAGATGCTGACATGGGCCCAGGACCCCCAGCCCAGAGTCACCCCAGCACGCTGGGGAGGCATCCCCACCAATGCATGGGCACACACAACCATTCACACATCCTTCACAAACACACTCGCACACACACACACACACACACACACACGCTTGCCGACATACATGCACATGGACACGTTCTTATACACATGCACGTGTGCACACACACGCTTACTCACCTATGCACATGCACACGAACATGTTCTCATATGCGTGCACACGTGTACACAGGCACACACGTTCATGCACAGGCTCCCGGCTTTCCTGCCCTTTCTTCTGCCCCACTGGCTCTCCATCCCACCTGTGCATCAAAATCACTAGGAGGCCTTTGTAAACCCTGACTTTCCACCAGAATCCCTGCATCAGGGTGCAGCCTGGTCCCTGGTGAGAGCTCGGTCCTATTCTAACCCTTGGCTGGGTCCTCCTGCACTTAGAGGCCTTGGGGTGCAGGGTCTTCCCGGCCCCCCAGGCCACACATGGACCCTCCCCGGATCGAGATCCAGACTCCCGGAGCCCCGTCCCCGCGCCCCATGGTGGGTCTGAGCCCAGCCTCACACTCTGCATGACGGTTCCACACTCGCCCCACGCGGCCACCAGGATCACGTGCGTGCTGTTGTGGTCGCTGACATTGCAGGACGGGTGGCCCAGGTACAGGGAGGATTCAGGGATGGACTCCTGCTGCAGGAAGCGCTTCTGGATGGCGATGGCTACCTTCTCAATCTCACAGAGCACCCTGACGGCCCCGGTCAGGTTCAGCCGCGGGGACAGGCCCTGGGGGTCTGGGTGGGCACCCTGCACAGAGGCAGCCCTAGGTCCTGCTGGGGTAGGGGGCTGCTCTGGGCCGGTGGCCTGGGGTGTGTTGCCAGGAGAGTCGCCTGCAAGACACGAGGAGACAAAGGCATAGGGTGGGTCTGTGCTTCGGGACAGCCATGTGAGCCTGGCCAGTGACGTGGTACAGGGCGGGGACGGGTCAAGGGGCAGACAGCAGACGGACCACTCCGCACCCTGCAGCAGCGCACCCCAGGGTCACAAGTGCCAGCAGAGCCACACACATGCGTGTTGCACGTTCCTGCCAGCCCAGGCAGCTGGGCCTGCCCTGGTTCACCGTGGCCCCTGTGGCTGGGGAACTGAGGGGTCCTCTGCCCTCCCAGACTCTCCCAGGCTGACATTGGGCGTGTGCTGAACCCATGGGCTTAGGATCAGCCATCACCCTTGGGGGCCCCTTAGTCTTATCTCTAAAGTGGGCTAATGAAGTTCACTCTCTGGATCCTTGCGTCCCTTGTTCCTACTCCAGCTTCCTGCTTCCCTAAAGCACGCTGGGTTTCAACCTCTAGAAGAACACGAGGCTCTGTAAGAGCATCCACCGTCCTCGGAGGGCAGACCCAGGACACGCCTCAGCCCTCCCTGAGCCTCCCCTAGGGCCCGGCTCTGCTGCCTGCCGCCCCGGCACCTGCCCTCTCATCGCAAGGTGCTGCTCACCTGGCTCCCCGGCCCCAGGATGCAGTCCAAACCCCTGCTCATGGCGTTCACAGCCTTCTCGACTGGCCTCACCCGGCCTCGCTGGGCGGGGTACTCCCCCTCTCTCCCACCCATCTCCTGTAGGCACCACGCTGCAGCCAGCCCATGCTGCGTGCCTGGACCATGCTTGCCTTCAACAGCTCTGTCCTTACTGTTGCACCCACCCACCACACCCTGCCCCACCGCAGCCGCCTCTGCTGGTGCCGTCTGAGCCATCCTTTAAAACTAGCTCGAAGACACCTCTTCCAGGAAGCCTTCCCTGACCACACTCACGGGACTGAAACAACTTAGTCTCCTCGGGGCCTCCTGCTTCTGCCTCAAGTAGAGCATATTCCATATTCCTTCAGACACTGTGTTCACTCCTATAAACATGTGTCCTCTACTTGACCGCAGATCCCTGGATGGCAGGGGCCTTTGTGAATCCACAAAGACCCCATTTAATGGGAAAAGTGCTGCGTGGACAGTGGGTCTGAGTAGAAACGCTTCCATGTCATGTGTCATTTGTCACACACACTGTATGTTTTGCAAGATCATCTTTTAGCATCTGAGAGGACACACCTGAGTTGATGTGTATATTTTCTCATCAAGGGCATCAGAAGAAGCACTTGGAGATGAGGCACCACCCAGAAGGCTGGAGGGATGTGGAAGGATGGGGCGGCACAGGCATGTGCACATGTGTACACACATGTGCACACACATGCACGGTGCACACACATGCATGGTGCACATAGGCATTGCACATGTGCACACACATGCATGTGGGCACATATGCACTGCACGTGTGTGCACACATGCACTGTGCACGTGTGCATTGCACACATGTGTACACACATGCACGTGCGCACGCATGCGTGCTTGCATGTGCGCGCACACACGGAAATTTGCCCAAGACATAAAAATATGCCAATCTCGTTTAGAAAAGATGCACTTTGGGGACGAATGTCCTTCAAAGAACAGACTATCTGAGCGTATTCCAGACAAGGGATCCTGAGACTATTACCTTCGCAGGGTCTTCCAGAATATTCCACGGGGAGGTCGGGGGTGCCTCCCTCACAGCTGCAGGTGAAGGACCCCAGGCTGTTGCGGCAGGAGGAGCCCGGGGCGCAGTCGTCCTCCCCGCTGTCGCACTCATCGTAATCTGCAGCGTTTAGGAAACAAGACAGGAAACCCTCACAGGAGGCTTGGGCATCGCGGCTCTGCTCACTGTTTATAGGCAGCCTGCGTCTCGGGAACCGAGGTTAAAATTATCAAATGATAGCAAAGATGGCCAGTTCTGCAGGGTTCGGAAGACAGGGTGGTACCCTGATTTTCTGCCGGGGATAGGGGTGGGAGGCGGGTGGCAGGAAGTCTGCAGGGGCTGTTCTGGAAGGAGGATGATGGGGGCGGATGGGAGGGGGGGAGGGTGCAGGCAGCTCAGCATCCCCTCAGCTGCCTGGAGACCAGGAGACCAATGGGCCCCACCTGGACCCTGGTATCAGGCAGAGGGACCCCGGCACACACTTGCTTTCATCTCTAAGCTCAGTTACTTACCTTATGAACCATAATGTGGCTTTACTGCAGAAAATGGATAAAAACCAGGACAGCTTAGCAAAGAAAATAAAATGCCCCCGTGAGGCCACCTCCCAGATGTAAGTGTTTGCATGTTGGTGTATTCCTTTCCAGCCTTTTGAAAGGCAGACTGCAATGCAGCTAAGATCACGTTTTATACACAAATGTGAGTCCAGCTTCCATCCCATTTCCTTGGGTCAGGAATATTTTCTATCTCAGCAAACCTCATTTTTAATAATTGCCTGACAGTCCATGGCATGGATTACCAAAATTGACTTACTATCTTCCCTATTACGGGACTGTGGGTTATTTCCAATCTTCTGCTTTTAAAGTAGCACTGAGATGAATATCTTGGCATGTAAACTATAGTCCACACTGAGTTCTGTTTCCTTAGGATGGAGTCCTATATGTGCTATGATACATGGGCTACATGCAATAAGCAGGATAAAACATTAAGGAAGAAAGACAAATATATGATATAGCTTATCAGTGGAATCTAAAAAATTGGTACAAGTGAACTTATTTACAAAACAGAAATAGAGTCACAGATGTAAAAAACAAACTTATGGTTTCCCAGGAGGTAAGGAAGGGATGAATTGGGAGATTGGGATTGACATATACACACTACTAGATATAAAATAGGTAACCAATAAGGACCTACTGCATAGCGCAGGGAACTCTACTCAATACTCTGTAATGACCTATATGGGAAAAGAATCTAAAAAAGAGTGGATATATGTATGTGTATAACTGATTCACTTTGCTGTACAGCAGAAACTAACGCAACATTGTACATCAACTGTACTCCACTAAAAATTTTTTAAAAATACAAAGTAAAAAAAAAAAAAAACAAAGTGGATAAAACAATTTTAAAGCTCTTGACAAATACCAGGAAGTGTGAGCAAATCCTATTCTCCCAGCGCTGTGTGCAGGGGCTGCTTCAGTATCAGGATTATCTTTAAAAAAAAAAAAAAATTCCTTGTAGATGGGCAAAAAAGAGTAACTCATTGTAATGGGAATGCCTTTGATTCTTCCATCTTTGTTAGTCGCGTGGGAGTCATCTTTCACATATGGTCTATTTGGGTCTTTTGTGCCTGTGTCTATTGGGTTCTTAGTATTTTATTACCAAAGTGTGTGATCGCTCTTTATTTAGGATATAATTCTTCATCAGATTGTTGAAATTACTTTTTGGTTCACTGCTTGCTTTACAATGGTGATTGTTTTGTTTGAAGTGAGAGCTTTAACTTTTTATAGAGTCAGATAGTCCAGGCTTTTCCTCTGCAGGCTTAACCCTTCTCATTCCAAAGATCAGAAAAATATTCATCTATATTGTCTTTGATTTTATCCATACATATAACTATAAGTCTTTTATCGTTTCTTCTCAGGCATGCTATGTGCTAGGGTCTGAACTGTGTGTCCTCAAAATCTGTGTGTTGAGGCCTTGACCCCAAGTGTGACTGCATTTGCAGGTGGGCCCTTCAGGAGATAATTAAGGTTAACTGAGGCTGTTAGGGAGGGGCCCTGATCCGACAGGACTGATGTCCTTATAAAAAGAGACAGCAGAGCGCTCCCCCTCTACACACACAGAGGAAAGGCCACGTGAGGACACAGCAGGAGGGTGGCCGCCTACACGTCAGGAGCGGGCCCTCACCAAAATCAGCCAGCACCTTGATCTCTGGACTCCCAGCCTCTAGAACTGTGAGAAAATAAATGTCCGTTGTTTCCATCCGTGGTATTTTGTTACAACTCCAGCTGACTAATACAATATGAGAAGAGACTCTAAATTGCCTTTTCTCCCTGCTTTTCTTTTCAATTATTTTTCCTAGGATTTTCCACAGTTTCCTTGGAAACTGTGCTTGGGAGGAAGTCTGCCAGCAGAGAGGGACCTGTCTGCCCTCAGCCCACAAAAGAGCAGCAAAGGAGGGAGGGGCAGGATGCAGCCTGCAGAAAGGATGCAGCATCCCCGGCAATCGTTGCAGGTTCACCAGAAGATTTTTCAACCCTTAAACCTTTTTTTAAAAAAAAAAAAATGGGCTTCCCTGGTGGCGCAGTGGTTGGGAGTCCGCCTGCCGATGCAGGGGACACGGCTTCGTGGCTCAGTCCGGGAGGATCCCACGTGCCGCGGAGCGGCTGAGCCCATGAGCCATGGCCGCTGGGCCTGCGCCTCCGGAGCCTGTGCTCCGCAACGGGAGAGACCACAACAGTGAGAGGCCCGCATACCGCAAAACAAACAAACAAAAAAAAACAAAACATAGGAGCAATAAGAGAGATGAGGGTCCTATCTGTTTCGCATTTTCATCTAATGCAGGGAAGCCGTCAAGAGGAGGTGCATCTTTCAGAAACAAAGCCAGTGGCTAGGATTTCACTGCCTCTCCCTTGCAGAGCGAGCCTCCTTCGGGGTCCAGCCTCTGCCTACCCACTATGAAGGGGTCACCTCCGACCACCTCCAGCAGAGAGGCATTCTGAAAGGCGGCCAGGAACGTGGCAGACACCTCCCGGACATCCACGTCTGCGATGACCAGCAAGTTGAACTCCACCACAACGCTGCCGCTGGAGATGCGGGTCACTTCCACCTGCACCCCACCTGTGTCCAGGTGCTGAAGCATGGAGGCTGGCAAGGAATTCCGCACCTTTAGAGAAACAGGTCTGGTGAGAAGAACCGCGTGTGGAGAGAGGAAACAGGGTCCTCGTCCTAAGGTGGCTCCTCTGGGGATTGCGGCCAGCAGCAGCGCTGGCCTTGGGAACGATGTCAAGGCCACAGGTGAGTTCTGCAGAGTCCCCAGGCCCAGCACGAATGCCGGTGGGGTCTGAGACACGGAGCCCTGTCCCCCAGCCAGAGCCAGCCGGTCAACATGGGGCTAAGTGCCAAAGCCCCACCCTACGGGGCTTGTAACTTGGTAGGGGGCTCACAGCGGCATTTAGGATCTGTTGCTCTTAGCTCAGAGCCCCGGAGGACAGGGCTAAGCAAGTGGTCCTAGGGAGGGACACCACCTCTCCGACTCCACTTTTCCCGGGACAGTGCTTGTGGCCCGCATACTGCAGAACATTTCCCCTTCCTTTCTTCCTGCTGCCTTTCCAAAAAGTGCTTCCCCGTGGGCATCCTAGTGAGACAGGTAGTTCCTGCCTCTAAAAGCCTTGTTCATTATTCCATCAATCTGGACAGAATCCTACCTCACACACCATATTATTCCATTCTAGCCCATCATGGCCAAAATGCCCAGAAAGGTATCCAATCTTGTAATGAGCTTTAAGTTGTGCGTATAATGCAAATGTGCTATGGAAGAGCCCACCTCCATGGTTTGCCCTCACAGAGAAAACCTGGTCTGCATCTGAACTGCATGAGGTTCAAGGCACAGGCTCATGGATTCCCAGCCTTGGGACAGCCAGTGTGAACAAGTCTGTTGTCACCCATCAGAGGGTGCAGATGCCCAGGAGACCCCAGAGCCACCTGCAGTCACATGGCTGCCACCTTTATCATTGGAAGAGTTGGTCTTCTCTCTCTCTGTCTCTCTTTCTCTCTGGGATTTCCAGAGAGGGGTCTGCCAGAGTCTTGGATTAAAATCACTTTTATCTGCATCTCAAGCCAGTCTCAAAGAGAAGTTCCAGGCCCCTTGCTAGGAACTGACAAAGAACAAAGTGGCACATTAACCCACAACCTCCCAAAATGTGTCCTAATGTCCTACGTAGGTGTTAAGTTGCATAATTATTTGCTATCCTGAAACTCTAGACAGACAAAAACTGTCCCCCTAAATAGGCAAAAGATGAAAAGTTTTAAAAAGGAGAGATTAATCAAGGAACTTGGGGTAGCAGTGAAGCTGCCTCATGTGACCACCAGAGCTATGTGAACTGATTTCAGTGATTGTTGTTTAATGTGATGTGTAATTATCATTTAACCTAAGGAAGATTTGATATACATATAAATCAAACCATCAACAGCTCTTGAATCCACACACTAGGCCAGAAGCTGGGGACCTCAGAATAAATAAAGCAGGACCTCAGATCCTCAGAATAAATCAAGCAGGATCCCAGATCCAGAGGATTCCCAGTATGACAGTTCCTGGAGGCAGCATGACTTTTATCGGGAACGCTGATGGGATTGAACGGAATCACGAAACAGCGCGGCCACCCGCAGTGCTAAGGCGCCACCGTGTTATGACTCCACCAATAGGTGGCGCTGCCGAGCTCTCTCTAGTCTATGTCTTAAACCCCCAGAACAAGGAAAAGCTAAACTGTATGAGACGTCCTCTATGCAAACAAGATCATGACAAGTGCGTTCTCTATTCATCAAAGGGTAATCTAACCACCAGCAAAAAGAATACTGAGATTTTGCTCCTCTAACTAAATCGTAACAATAAACCATCCCAAAGAACGCCAGTGGGTTGGCGGAGGGCACCGCAAGGAAGAGTAGGAAAAAGAAAATTTTTAAGGTCGGATCATAGTGGCATTATTCACAATAGCCCAAAAGTGGAAGTAACCCAAATGTTCATCAATGGATCATGGATAAAGAGAATGTGGTCTGTCCATACAGTGGAATACTATCCAGCCATAAAAAGGAATGAAGTTCTGATGTTGGTACAACATGGATGAACCTTGAAGACATTATACTCAGTGAAGTAAGCCAGACACAGAAATCACATATTGTATGATGCCATTTCTATGAAATACCTAAAACAGGCAAATCCATAGAGACAGAAAGCACGTATCTGGTTCCAGGGGCAGAGAGGAGGGCAGATGATGAGCTAATGGGTTTCTTTCTGAGAGGATGAAAACTTTCTGGAATTAGCTGGTGGTGACGGTTGCACAATTCTGCAAATACAGTCTAAACCACTGAATCGTGCACTTTAAAAGCGAGAGTTTTACATTATGTGAAATAGATCTCAATTTTTAAATTTTTTTCTTTTTAAGGCCGGGGGAGGCTTTCTGCTCTACGGGGTCCCGCATCAATAAAGAAGTTTTACTGAACAGGAAACAATGTGAAGTAAGGATGCAGCAGAGGAAAAGGTGTGTCTCCCACCTGCTGATGTGTCTGTTTAATGGCAGATCCAGGACACAAAGGCACCACACCAGAGCTGGAAGTCCCAGCTTCCTTCAGAAACGAGAAGTCTATGGCACCTTCAGGTCTGGGTCCCGTTTGGCTGCCACTAGGATGCTACCACCTCCCTCCTTCACATCCCAAGAGAAAATAAGGACCGCTTCCACCAACTTACCATCCTAAAGAATAGCTCTAGGAAGGCCTGGTACTCCTTGCTGCTTGCGTTGCGGAAGGATTCTAAATACTTGACGTTTGCTATTCTGACTTTTCCACTGAGCTTCTGGGCCGCTGCAGGATGGAGAATAAACACGTTTGCAGGGGTATCAGGTAGCAGAGTATCATCTCTATCTTAATAATAGTATTTTTACGTTGGCCAGGAAGAACATCGAACTGAGGCTGATTTGCACTCTGTAGAGAAGGAACAAGCACCTGGTACGCACAGACACAGCCCCCAGCTCCAGAGGACGATGGGACAGAAGCTGGGCGCAGAGGGAGGCCCTTCCGGGGGCCACGGAACCAGTTCAGCCCCTGCGTCTCTCTCCTGCCTGCCTGCAGAGAGGATGGCAACAACTGGAGAGTGTGGCCTGACCTAAAAGCCATCAGGAGCACGAAGGTGCACAGGTGAGAGCAGAGGTGGACCCACCTCAGGCTGGGGTCACACAGACGCACGGGACACTCCTCCCTCCAAGCACGGGTGAGACCTCCAGATGGCAGATGTACACGACTGCGCAGCACCAGCCCTCCTCCGGGGCTGCCCTGCCTGACCGTCCGGCCAGCAGCGACCTCCACTTCTCCAGCTTGCCGTGAACTTGCACTTGCCTTCCTCACCCACATCTCCTCTCTAATTTCCCAGTTCACAGCTAATTCATATTTTCAAGCATATAAAATGAAGTTCTAAACGTTTATGACTTAGGCATTCCCCAATGGGTCATCTTAGGCATCTCCCAAGGGACGTGCACCCCATCTCGAAGACCACTGTTATCAACTCTTAGTTGCCCAAGATTTGAGGACTAATCTGTAGCGTCAGGTCTGCCCTTGGCTGTTCAGGTAAGCTGGACATTCAAGAAGATATGTGGATGACAAATGCTAATGAGGAGAAAAGAGGAATTTTTCTCTTTTTTTTTGGTACGCGGGCCTCTCACTGCTGTGGCCTCTCCCGTTGCGGAGCACAGGCTCCGGACGCGCAGGCTCAGCGGCCATGGCTCACGGGCCCAGCCGCTCCGCGGCACGTGCGATCTTCCCGGACCGGGGCGCGAACCCGCATTCGCTGCATCGGCAGGCGGACTCTCAACCACTGCGCCACCAGGGAAGCCCAAGAAAAGAGGAATTTTATCTGAATATATAACTATCGACAAGGATCAGCTCCACCTTACGTTTCACTTGCTCAATTCTACTCCCCTCCTTGTACTCTGCGGCCCCAGGCTCAGTGGGCGGGGAGGGGGGCACTCACAGATCTGTCCATCATCATCCTTCCTGAAAGCCAAATCCAGGTCTGTAAGGAGCGAGGATGGTCACAGGAAACGGATAGACCAGCACTGCACCCATTTCCCTGCCACGTACCCATGAGGACCCAGATGAGCGAGCGTCTGCAGCCTCTGCAGAGTCTGGAGCGCTTTGCAAAGCAGCCTCTTTGTCTACCACCTGTCCCTGAAATAAGCCCCCTCCTGTGTGGCCTTTGAACACCAGCTGAGTATTAAGTGAGCCAGACGCTCCTACACTGAGAGGAAAACGGAATCCCAACATCCACAAGTTCATGCAGCTACTTTAAACCTTAACCCACCAAAAATCCTTTTCATGCCTTTTCTCCTTCTTTAAGAACCACTGGCAAAAGCGATTCTGAAGCCTGTTACCTGTCCTCACTTTCAGGTGGGCTCTGGCACTTTCTTTTCCACATGCTTTGGCCACGATCTCCACCAGGTACAAAACACCAGGCTCTAGGCCAGACAGTGTCAAGCTTGCATTCCGGCTCTCCAGGTGCACAGTGGGGGTCCGTGCAGAAATCAGGGTGAGCTGGAAAGTGGGGCGCAGGGTAAGATCCGCCACCCATGCCACGTGAAAGCCCGCGCTGGTCACATTGGAGACGGTGACCCTTCCGATGGGCGTGGGAGCTGAGAAGTGGAATATAAGTGCCCTGATTAAAATCAGTCCGACGTTCCCAGAAGACAGGAAGGAGAACGGAACCCCCCCCCCCCCCCCCC
>NW_006779682.1:285938-293510 GCF_000442215.2 Lipotes vexillifer
CCCCCCCGCCACGGGGACATGAGAGTCCTCAAGGGAGGCCAGCCCAGGGTAGTCAAGTCCCCCAGCTGCCAGCTGCACATGTGGATGCAGAGTCCCTGGACAGCCCCTGAGCCCTGGGCTCCCAGGGACAGCACGCCTGCCCCTTAGGTTTGCTCTGTGCCCACCCTTGAGGTCCCGGGACCTCTGGAAACAAAGTTTGCTTGAGCAGGTTCTGGGCGGCTCCTCCAGATTGGCTGCCCCCCTCAACCCCTGGGCAGACTTCCCAAGGAATCAGCATGGTGGGCTTTGCTGGCTACAGACCATTCCTACAGGGGACTTGGGTGATTTACGTGGGCTTAAGAGTTTAGTTTTGGATCTAGCTCTGTGAGGCAGAGGAAATGCATCAACGGAGCTGCTTTTAACAGTTGGATGCAATCCAGGGCCAGGCTAGCTCCGTGAGCTCACACAGAGTTGCCAAGCCCACCTCCCTCCGTGGGAGGCGCAGGGCCAGGCCCGTTCCCTGCACAGAGTGGCTGCCTGTCTACTGGGGTATCACCCAGGGGTCTTGGTGATGGCTCAAGCCTCTACAAGTAATGGGTAATGTGGAACTGCCGGGGTTCAGTACGGCTGGGAGGGTACAGAGCTCCTGGGGGAGCTGCAGCAGGCTTGGGGAAGCAAAACTTCTGGGGAGGTACAGAAAGGTTGGGGACTCAACCCTGCTGGGGGGATGCGCCCCGTGCTCAGTGCACTTAATGCAACACATGCCCAGCTTCCTGCTCCAGCTGTTGGCAACCGGGAGGCTTAGGAAGGGGGAAGACCGGGCTGGAGGGAAAGCAGGGAGACCAAGTTCTCACTCTTACTAGACCGGAAGCCAACCGCCAGGGGACAGAGCTGCACGGCACTGGGTTGGTCTCACCCAGTGCTACTGGACTGCCCTGGACTGGGCGACTGCGTGACCCTTTGCCGAAGGGAGCTCACACATCAGCAGCTCCACATGGCCCCTGGGACGCACCCTTTCTGCCACTCACCGCAGGCTGGGGTCTTCAGAGATGCAGGCGTGGTGGCCGAGGGCAGGCCTGGGGAGCTGGAGGGTCCAGGGTCTGACTTTTGTGGCCAGGCAGGGTCCAGAGGTACTGGCGGCGTGTCCCTCGTGCGGAGGCTGGCGTGGTCCATGGGGCCCTGGGTAGGAGCGGGCCGGAAGAGGCAACCATCCAGGGGAGTCTGGTAGGCTGTCCATGGCCCCAAGAGGGGAGCTGTGGGTGGGCCCAGGAGCCTGGGAGGAGAAGGTGGTGCCAGCCACCCTGCCGGCCGCCCACTGGCTGGTGCCCAAGCCTGGGGCCACGCTGGCCTCCCCCTCCACGGTTGGCCCAGTGTTGTTCCTGCCATGACCGAGCATGCCGCTGACCCCTCTCCTGGGTGGGAGCCCTGGGGTCCAGGCCTGGCCTGCTGCAGTGGTGCGCCGCAGGTATCCAGGGCTGGGGGACAAGGCGGGGGTCTCCAGGCCGAGGGCTGTTGTTTCTGTGCTGGGACCTGGGGCTGTATTGCCTGTCACCGGAGATGGCGCACCACCCGTGGGGCTCACCGCGTCACCTGCCGAGACACATCCTCTCTCAGACGGGGCGTCTGGTCTACTCTGGTCAAGAGCCCCCCACCCCAGGTGACCTTAAGAGGGGGCACAGGCTATCCCCACGGGTGGTTAAGAATGTTTGACACGGCCCTTGTTTGTGGTCTCCCAAGAGCTCTCTCGGAAGGCCATGGAGACTCTCCATTTGATCAGTGAGGATGCCGTGACCCCGAGATTAGGGGGTCCACCTGGGAGGCTGCAGAACCAGGACATAAATGCAAGGCATGGTTCTTGCAGGCCTCAGATGGATCATGGATGTGCGGGCCTTTGGGAAATTGGGATAATTTCCCCCAAATGTGTGCTCAGTGTGGGGCTAGGTTCTGGTCACTTATCAGCTTGCTGGGCGGCACAGGTATAAGAAAAAGGATGGGAGAAGAGAAGCTGTGTGGGCCTTAGGAAGCAGGACAATATACACAGTAGTTAAGGACTAGAGGCTTTCTCCCAGGGAACCATTCTCTGCTGCTTCGTCCAGCCAGAAAGCCTTTGCAGGGATGGCAAACAGGCAGCTGAGCACCTCTGCTGCCCACCCTGTGTCCAGAGCAGACATTGCTAGTCGATCACAGCATTTTAAGTCTGTGACCTCCTCTGGCTTCTGAACTCAGCACGCCAGGTGGCCCCAACAAGCTGATCAGAACTTGCCCCCAGAAACATTGGGGCAGAGACACGCCAAGAATGGGGCTCAGAGACCCCACATCAAGGCCTTCTCCATGCTCACCGGGGCTCCTACACCATCTTGGGGTCCAGTCCACCCAGGGAGGGACCCCTGCCCCCAGGGGTTTCATCATGACTTTCTCTGACCCTTTCATTCATAAAAATAATTTTAAATCATACTTTAAAACTGCACTGGTATAAAGACTAGATTCGTAACTGATATTTACTGTTATTAGATTATTTTTTTCTTTTGATTTTAAAAGCAATTAAATCATTCTCATGGGCCCCTAACACTATGGTGGGCCCCGGGCACTGTGCCCACCCTGCTTGAGAAAAGCCAACCCTGCTCCACCCCAGGTCCTCAGGGAGGGGGCTCAGTCCAGAGCTGGGGGCTTGGGGTTGGGGCGCACCGTCACAGGCCCGGCCCGGTCTGGAGGGGTGGGCATCCCTGGCCGTCCGGCACCGGCAGGTGTACGAGCCCTCGAGGTTGATGCATTGGGCGGCCGGCGAGCAGTCGTGCTGCAGGCTGTCTGCACACTCGTCCCAGTCTGTGGGCGGGGAAGAGACAGGACATGAGCGGGTGAGAAAACAGCCAGAGGCTGCTCAAGCAGAGCGCGGTGGTGGCAACTTCTTGCTGACCAGAGTCTTTGCAGCGAACGACCAGAGGGGTGGAGCAGGGCGTCAGCGAAGCCCTCGGCATCCAGCACCCGGGGCTGGCGGTGGCGTTCCCTGCACAGAGCCCTCCCTGAAGCTCCTATTTGGGCCAAGGCGACAAACCAAAAGCCCGCCCTTGCCCACCTCCCCCGCTGGCTGGCTGATCTGGGGGCAGAGGTTAGGGAACGTTGGGATTCCTGTGGAGTATTAGCACCCACAGGCGTGAATACATTCCCCTCTTGTTTATTCTTTGTTCATAAGGTGCTTTCTCTTCCCTCTGATGAGCCAACATCCCCTCATATTTAGTGTCTCAAGAAAGAAACAGAAAAGTAACTGAGCCAGGAGGTGTCCAGTTAGTATAACATGAACTTTCCAAGACACAGATAGGACGGCTGTAAATACCTCCTCCCAGAGTCTGGGAAATGACTGTGAAAGACCACAAAGCCCCATGCCCCTGGGAAGCCCTGACCCTTCTGACCTGGGCAAGGAAGGCTCAGTGAGCCCCCAAACCCTCCCCTGCCACAGTCCTTTCTCGGCCTCTGAACTTGAACTTATTTATAAAACAGAAGTAGGGTCACAGATGTAGAAAACAATCTATGGTTACTGGGGGGAAAGAGGGGAGGGTTAAGTTGGGAGATTGGGATTGACATATACATGCTACTGTATATAAAATAGATAACCAATGAGGACCTACTGTACAGCACAGGGAACTCTACGCGATTCTCTGCAATGACCTGTATAGAAGAATCTAATAAAAGAGTGGGTATATGTGTGTGTATAACTGGCTCACTTTGCTGTACACCTGCCACAAACACAACATTGTACATCAACTCTACTCCAATAAAAAATAAACAAATAAAAATAAACCCTTAAGGAATCAGTACTCAGAGCTGTATTTCAGGCTGGGAGGAGCCAGGGGTCTTCCCACAGCTCTAGAAATCCATCCTTCAGCCCAGGTCCGGCTCTACGGGTCGCTGCCCGTCCCATCCCCGCCCAGGAGAGCAGGTGGCTCTTAACAGAGTTGCATCTGCCAGCTGGGGAGGCTGGGTGCCTCGACGGGGTGAGGTTACCCTTGAGGGGTGGCTACCAGGCTTCCCGAGAGCTGCAGGCGGGGTCCCCGAGCCAGGCTCAGGGCAACAGCGAAGCCCGGACTTGGCTGGGCTTCAAGTCAAGATGAGGCATGAGTCCAGTTTTGTGCAGAGAAAACCCCGCCACTGAGTTCTCAGAGGCCGGTTTCGTCAGTTTCGCTTCTTGTGTTCTTTGCAGAAGCGGCTGCCCCGAGCCCAGCAGACTCATCAGCCGATGCAACAGTTACACCCTGACCCAGATCCCCCTGGAGCGCAGCCTGACCTCCAGGTGGCTCGAAAGTGCCGGGGGCTTAAGGCCGGGGCTGGAGCCAGGCCCGCCAGGCAGCAGGGCCACGAGGAGAGTGGAAGCCCCCGTGGAGACCTGAGCTCAAACCGCAGGGCCCTGGAAGTTATCTCGGGGAGGTGATTCCCCACCCCCTTCGCTCTGCCAGCACGTGGCTCAGGGGTAAGTCTGAGTAAGATGCAGACAACTCTGTTTTGTCTTGTATAAAAGCCTGAGGCCTGGCAGTTCTTGGGTTCAGGGCGGGAGGCGGGTCTGCGAGCCGTGAGAGCTGCCAGGCGGCCTTTGCGCCTCCTGGGCCGCCAGACGAGGATGTGGGCAAAAGCTCCTGGTGCAGGACCTGTCCTCTGCTCCTGCCGGCCCTGAAGCTGGGATGAGGATGTAGCCCACCTACTGGAGGAGGGGGCAGCTGTGACAGAGCCAGGACTCCTGGCACAAGTAAACCCCCAGGAATGAGGTGGGGAGGCCCAAGGATAAGCCGCCCCATCCCTGAAAAGGCAGGCTCCTCGGGAGGCCCCAAACTGTCTTTGGGGCCTAGGTGGCCTTCAGAAGTGAAGCCTGGCCAGAGCCCTCAGCCCTTCCTGGGGGCCAGAGTCAGATTCTCACTCAAGGAGGAAGGTGGTCACAGAGAACTGGGTTCTAACGGCGGCAGGAACAGAGGCTGGACCAAAGGCAGTGCCACCGAGTCTGGAGGAAGCAGGCCCACCCCAGCAGGCCAGGTAGACAGTGACAGTCCCAGGGCCAGGATCCCCTGCTCGTCTTCCGTTTCCCACCACCCACAGAGGCCACAGAAAAGTCCACTGTGCCTATGATGCTGTCAGGTGTGCGCAGCCGACTGGAAGCTTTGGGGAGTGTGGCTAGGCCAGTCCTGAGATCACAGAGAGGGCGCTGCCCCCCAGTACTGTGGTGACCCCAGGGGAACCCCTCACACAGAACGGCGCCGCCATCAGGTCTCATTTGGCTGGCGTCTGCACAGGGCATTAAGCACGAAGGGGCCACGTAGATGCACGTGGAGGCCCAGTGGGTTGTCTGCACGTGGAGCAAATGAGTAGGGCTGCCCTTCCTGAGCAGATTTTAAGGAAGGGGAGGGGCGAGGGTGGGAGATCCAAGGGGAGCGAAGGGAAGCGGGGCGGGACGGAAGGACTGGTGAGGGCTCGGGGACCCTGCAGGACCTCCGGGCCTGAGAACTCACCCGAGATACGAAAGGGCATCCTAGAGAAGAGTTAAACCGAAATGTCGGCGGCGCTGTCAGACGTGCGCCGGGCACCCCGCTAACCCCACACCTGCAGGATTCCGTTATTTACCCTCCGGGGGGTGGGTCAACCTTCCTGTCTCTCAGCTGAGCACACGGAGGCCCAGGAGGCGACATGACTTGTACAGGGACCCACGGCGAGGGAGTGTTAGAGCTGGGATTCCAGCCTGTCCCGTGAGACCCCCTCCCGTCGGGCAGTGTAGAGCAGGGCCGGAGGCCCAGGTTGCTACTCAGCACTGAGCCTCCCCGCACGGGGCACGGCCCCCCTGGAGGGAGACCAGGACGTGTGGCCACCCAGTGACCCGGGCGGGGTTGGTATGGGCCTCGGGGAGATGAGGTCGTGACAACATGACCGCCACGCTGCTGGGACATGTGGATTCACAGCAGCGAGAGCTCCCAGATGACCCAGGAAAGCACAGCAGTGCCAGCACCACCGTTTCTGTGGGCGTGGCTGAGGAAAGGAGCTTTCTGTGCTGCGGTTTGTTGAATTTTTGCGGAATAACAATGAATGTGCTTCTCCAGTTCCCCGGCTGTGCCTGCGGGGCTGGGGGCTCTGGGCCGGTGGGGAAGGTGGGGGACTTCTGTTCGGGCCTCCCCGGGTGAGGGTTGCGGCCGGGCGGCTGCCCCTCGGGCTCTGGATCAAGGGACTCTGTGCAGGGCAGAGCCGTCTCGTCCGCCAGTAAACAGCCGAGGCCTCCTCGTGGCCCTGGGAGACCTTCTCACCATGGCCCTCAGCTCTGAAATGTTAAGCTAACAGCCTACTGTTTTTCAGGGATGCTGCAAGGTGAGAGCCTGCTCGGGGCTCCCAACTTCCAAGGACACTTCCAGAACTTCGTGGGAGGCGGGGCTTCAGAATGATGAACCCTGGGATATTAGCAATGCAGGGCACCTCTTCTTTGTATGAGTTTGCTGAGGCTGCCATCACAGACTGTCACAAGCTTTCAAGCTGCCTTAAAACAGAATTCATTCTCTCACAGTTCTAGACACCAAAGTCTAAAATCAAGGTGTTGGCAGGGCTGGGCGCCCTCTGGGGCTTTCGGGGAGGGTCCTTCTTGCCTCTTCCGGCTTCTGGTGGCCCTTTGGGCTCCTCGGCCTGTGGCTGCATCACTTCTGCCTCTGCCTGCATCTTCACGTGGTGTCCTCCACGGTCCCTGGGTCATCTCCTTTTCTGTCTCTTCTAAGGGCACTGTCATTGGACTTTGGGCCCACCCTGATCCAGAATGATTTCTGATCCTTAATTTCATCTGCAAAGACCCTTCTTTCAAATACGATCACATCTCAAGTTAGGTGTGTACTTATCTTTTGGGGTCACCATTCAACCCACAGCATCACTTGACAAAGCTCTGGAATAACCTAAGCCCTGATACCAGGGGATGAGGCTGGGAAGCATCTCGAGGTTAGGGCTGGATCTCCAGAAGACGGCTCAGATCTGTCTCAGGTGGGCCCTGGGGGTGCAGGCCAAGGATCCACCCACAGGCTGCCCGGCGTCTACCCAGCACTTATCCCCTGAACCCAGGCAAGCAGGCCCGCCAGGTGCAGAGGGCCGTCGTCATCTCCATCCCCGAGGGGGTGAATGACAGAGGGACCCCAGGCTCAGCAGGCAGGTGTTTCCCAGGCATGACTTCAGGTGTGACACTCCCGCAGCCCCTTCTCTGCATTCGTGGGTTGGGGGAGCTTGGGACAGCAAGCTGGCAGGCGACGGAGCTCAAAGGAGTTGACAGCGCTCACTCTGGGACCTGCTCCCCTGGGGGGTCGTGCGTTCCATAGATTGAGCCCCAAACAGGCTCTTTGATGTAGGGGCTGCAGTGCCCTCACCTCATGAGGGAACTTCATCCCTGCTTTGACAGCAAAACCTTCCTGACGTGACAGCTCGCTGTCTCTGTCTCTGTCTGTCTGTCTCTCACTGCCCCCTCTGCATCCCCTGCATCTCTCCCTCTCTCTGTCTCTTGATGGCTCTGTCTCTGTCTTATCTCTGACTCTGTCTTATCTCCTCTGACTCTATCTCCCTCTCTCACTGCCCCCCTGCCCCCAACCCCCTCTCCCC
>NW_006779682.1:293734-304174 GCF_000442215.2 Lipotes vexillifer
TTTCTCCATCTCCCCCCTCTTCCCTACTCTGTGACTTCCTGTATCACCAAGTAAAATTACAAGCCTTTGGGCTAATGAAATAGATCTCCATGTTAACAAGGCGCACAGCAGACAGGCCGTGCTGGGCCCGGATGCAGACACAGTAAGCTCCTGTCCTTGTGCCTGTCGTGGACCCTCCAGCCTGGTTCCACCCTGGGTTCTGGTGGCAGCTGAGAAAAACCATCGAAGGGAATAAGCGTCCCTGAGCTCCGAGGGGTGCTTCTCCCGTCAGGAATAGGAGGTGTGGGACACAGGTGGGCTCACTGTTTCGGGGCGGCAGCCCTAGGCCCCAGTCCCCAAGGAAGAACACAGAATACGGACTCAAAGTTCATTTGCTTTATCTTTTGGAACAAAGTGAATGTTGATCAGAACTAACGCAGCCTGGACTTTGGAGGGCATCGGGGCAGCACACCCTGGGCATGGAGAGGAGGACCCACCTTGCACAAGCGTCTCCGACTGGTCCACCTGGAACACGGTGCTCGCCCACAGAGGTGGGAGCATGGGGGACAGCGTGGACACGCCCACCGGGAACTCGGGGTCCTGCACCGTCAGTCTGAGCCTCACCACCAAGCTTCCGGCCCGGAGAGACACGACCTGCATCCTCAGCTTCCCTCTTCGGTACAAGTCAGAAAGCGCCGGCGGAAAGGAGGTTGCAACCTGGCCCAGAAGAGGCAACAGATGCTCAGGTGCAGCAGACTTTTCCATCAAAGTCTTCAAAACCAGTCAGCGGGGCCCCGGGTGTGACACATGGATGGTGCACAGAATCCACGTATCCTCTTCCTGACCAAGAGGAGGCGCCCAGCCACCCTCCTCTGGGGACAGCAGAGTTACCCACCCCAGCTCACTGCAGCCCTGGGACAGTGGGCTGGGCCTGCTCCATCTTGGTAAGGACTCAGAGACCATGACAGTCGGATCTCCGTCCTGCAGCCCTAGATGCACGGCCCACTCTGGGTGCCCTGGAAACCGGTGCGAAGATAATGTGTGTGTGAGAGAGATGGCTGGATGGACTGATGGACGAAAGCAGCAATCACGTGGCTCTTCGGAGCTGTCCCCTTCCCACTGGGCTGTATCCCCAGGAAACATAGGCACAGCCAGGTGATCAGGGCCACCTGTGCCCGAGCAAGGAGACCCTCTTACACCATTTCTGCACCCACAGGCGAATTACTGCTAGAAACAAGGGAGAATTCTCCAGGAAAGTTCAAAAACCAACTCCTCTCTGCAAGTGAACATTGAGAGGCGACCCTCCTTCCATCCCTCCCATGTCCACACATCCTGCAAGTAGAAGCCTGAATTGCCCTCTTGTTTCAGAATATCTTTCCAAGACGTTTCTATGATGAACAGCCTTGGGAGAGAGAGGATGGCCCCGTCCAGAGCACAGAGCAGATCTGTTCACCGTCTGATGTGGTAAAGATAACGTCTCTCTCCGGAGCAAGGTTTAGGCAGGTTTGCATGGGGGTCCTCAGCTGTGATGCAGATGCACTGCATGTGCGTCACCCACCGGGCTCCCTCTGCATCACCCCCCGTGGGACTTGGGGGCCAGCAGGGGACCTGGCACCAACGTGATGCCCGTGCCACCTGCTGTGCTGTGAGTGAGGGATTCCTTTGTCTCTGACCCAGGCATCTCGTGTCCTCTGCCAGCATCCATGCAACAGGCTAACTTACTAGCTTGCAGGAAGGGCCAAATCCTAGACCTTTCCCAGTTACTGACAGTTTGGCAAGTCCCTTTTTTCTCCAGCTCAGCATCCCAGGATAGATGATAGCTGCTACTGGCCTGGTTCTCCCAAGCCTCATGCTGGTGCCCGCCTTCAGCCCCAGGAAGGAACGGATGATTTGATCACTGGTAAATGTGTACTCAATGAAGCTGCCCCAAAGAAGGAGGGCAGAGGCCCCAGGTCCCCCAAACAGAAGGTTCGACAAAAAACCCAGCCGAGCCATCAAGTGGTCCAGCCCATTTGAATCAAAGTTGGTTTGTCCCCAAACCTATTTTAAGTCATGCATAAAAGGGGGCATTTCGAGCAATGACCGTGGGATTTGAGTCTGGCCCCTCCCTAGCCCTGGTGAGGGGCACGTGTCTCACACCCGCACAGGGCGGGTTTCTGGCTCCGACTCTCGGAAAGCTCCTCTGCTAGGCTTTACCTCGTGCAGCAGCTGCTGGGAGAAGTTCTGGAACTCGGGGCTCCCAGGGTCCAGCAGCCCCTCTGTCACGTTGCGGTTTAGGATTCTGACTGTGACTTCGAACACCCGGGCATCTGAGACAGACAATGACACAGATTAGCTGAAATCCCGTGAGCACGAGTCACACGCTCTTCTGTCACTGGTTTCCAATCTCCCCTACGCTTTGGAGGAGTATTTTTTAGAAAACAGATTGAGGCAGGAGTCTTAGGTTTGGTAGCCAAATTGGGGGAAATCAGCGTAAGGAATATATGCCTCTACGCTGGAGTGAAGGGAACTCAGACATAAACACACACTTTTAGAGCCAAAGCAGGGGAGCAAGTTACAGATGTCACACGGCTCACACCGGCGGGAACTGGGGTTCAACCAGCCATGTAGGGTCCGAAGGCCCCTCCAGCAATTCCTCAGCCAGTGTGGCCGCTGATTTCCTTGGCACACGCCCCAGCCAGGCCCCTGACACTCAGGTGACAAGTTCATCCTGATTTCTCTGGGACTTTCCAATTTCCCCACCAGAAGTCCCACCTCTCAAGAACCTACTCTGTCCCGGACAAAACGATAGGGTTGGTCAGCCTGTAAGGGACGTGTCCTTTTCTTTGGACATAAGTGAAGCTGGAAAAGGTTCAAGATGGGACATGGGAGCACGTCTCTTTCGTTACCAAGAATGAAACCCACATACACAGCAGACCCTGCAGCAATGATCTAAATTCTAATGATCTAAAGGCACTCACAGTTTGTCCCACCCTGGTTCTCCACCAGCCAGTGAGCTTCGGGCCGGTGGGGCAGAGTTTATCACCGCTGCACGCACACAGCCCCAGAAATGACACCAACGTTGTATAGCGTACATTTCTAGACGGGGGCCCCTCTGAACCTTTTCCCACCTTAGCAAGCGGAACGAGTATCCCTTAGGGCCCGGGATTCCCAGGCTCCGGTCCTGCCCACATCACAGAGCCTCTCGGGAGGTGAGTATCCACCAGTGCTTCGGGAATCCAGACTTACCGTGAGGCCCTGGGTCTCCACTGCTACGATAATCTCTATGGCCTCCAACATAGCAAGCATTTAATAATGTCAAATTAATTAGCTAAGACCTTTAAAGTGAATCGAGCTTCTTAAAAAAAAAAAAAAACAGGGCTCTGCAAACATAAGGCATACAGACAAGGAATGAGAATCCAGCTGGGGAAGGAATAAGCTGGAAATCAGGAGTCTTATGGAATCTTCCAAATTATCTCCTCTGCATTGGAATGTAGGTATTTTTTCCTGAGGGCACAGAGTCCATGGGGTTGGGGCAGAGCTGCATGTTCCTACCGCCCGTCCCAACTGAGATGAATTCCCGCTGGGATGTTGGTCCCACCAATTTTCACTTCTGAGATGAGTTGGGGGGGGACAGAGGGTGGAAGTGATCTGTGGGGATGGAGCCCCTCACGGTCCCAGTTTCCTCAAAGGGAAAACAGTGTTCCCCCCCATTTTCTCCGTGGAGCAACTTGAAAATAAAAGAAGAAGGTGCGATGGCACCAGTTTGGAAATTAGAGGCTTGTGCAAAGTCAAGGGCTCGAGTTTTTGCATGGCTGGGGTTCTGGGGCCCCTCTGGGGGCCTGTTCTGCGTGTTTGCCATTTAGCATGGGTCAGCCCCCAATCAGTGCATAAAGGGTGTAGGACAGATCCCCGCAGCCCTCACTCACTCACTGCCACCATCACTGTCACTGGCGTTATCCCTACCTGTGAGACAAGACCCCCAGAGGGTCCTTTTTTAAAAAATTTTTATTTTATATTGGAGTATAGTTGACTAACCATGTTGCATTAGTTTCAGGTGTACAGCAAAGTGAATCAGTTACATATACATGTATCTATTCTTTTTCAGATTCTTTTCCCATATAGGTTATTACAGAGTATTGAGCAGAGTTCCCTATGCTGTACAGCAGGTCCTTGTGGGTTATCTATCTTAAATATAGTAGTGTGTTTATGTCAGTCCCAGACTCCCAACCTCCCCCTCCCCCCAACCCTTCCCCCCTCACCATAGCATCTTTCATACAGTGATTTCTGCCCTCTGCCTGCTCTGAACCCCCAGGCTGGGTCTCCCCCCCTACTCTGGTCCCCAGACCAGAATGTCTCAGAGCCATACTGTCTCTACGTACACTTCCACGTCCCGCTGCCAGAGGCCAGCCTAGGAGGGAACTCCCCGGGCCGAACCTGACAGAGGTCTACACCACCGGGGTAGCACCACGACCAGGCAGAGGGGAGGTGGCACCACGGGGCAGGGCCAGGGTCGGCCACCTGGCAGAGTCATGTGGGTCACACCAGCTGCCTCCTGGACACTGGAATCCCCAATTCATGCCTACGCTGTGTTTGTTTGGGGCAAAAATTTCTTCAGGGCTCCGATGCAGCGGGCATCGTGTTAGCTTTGCAAGCGCACGGCGTGGGAGATGAGGCATACCTCATGAAGATCTTACAGATGCTCAGCTCTTGGGTTTGGGGAAGTTATACAGACTCAGCCGTGTGGAATTAAGTGTGGCAAAAGTTCCTCAGTGCATGCGAACCGCTACCCTCTTCTGCTCTACTATACTTTGGGCTTCACTCTATCTGACTGCACTATGCATCCTTCAAACCACAGCAAGATGGGATCGTCACAGAGCCCTCATCACCCCAGGTGTCAGAAGAGCCCCCAGTCAGGATGAGACGCAGGGGAGCGAGTGGAGCCTGTGCTGGCCACGAGCACCGTGGCACTGCTCCGGGACACAGAGCGTGCTCACTGCCCCCCAGGAGAGTTGGGGCCAGGTCAGTGACGGCCCCTGCCCTGCTCGTAGGAAGCACGTGATTGGAATAACCAGGGCCAGCAGACTAGGCTGGAGAAACAGACTCACAGGTCATGTGGATTTCAGACATGTGGCCTTACCGGTCTTGACAGTGACCGTGGTGGTGACATTGGCCCAGCACGCCTGGTAGTTGGTCCTCACCGCATACAGCACTCCGGCCTCCAGCCCAGCCACCTCCAGGCTCGTTCCCCGGGTGCTGGTGATCCTGAGCAGCTCCTCAGCCTGGTAAACCTGCACCTGGAAAGTGCAGTTCTGGGTGGAATTTAAACTCCAAGACACTTGAAAGCTGCTGCTGGTGACGTTGAGGACCACTAGGTCTCTGATGGGAGGGCAGTCTGCAAAAGGGCAGAAGGAGGAAGATGCAGAAAATGTCAGAGAGAAGCAACAGAAGCAAAAGTCAACAAGTGGGCCGACATCAAAGTGAAAAGCTTCGGTCCAGCTTGAAACCAGCCACGAAATGAAGAGGCAGCCTACAAACTGGGAGAAAAATCATATATCTGATAAGGGGTTAATATCCAAAATATGTGAAAATCATACAACTCATTAGCAAAAATAATAACAATAATCATAATCCCGTTTTAAAATGGGCAATGGATCTGAATAGACGTTTTTCCAGAGAAGACATACAGATGGCCAACAGGCACGTGACAATGTGCTCAGCATCACCGACCATCTGGGAAATGCAAATCCAAACCACAGTGAGGTGTCACCTCACACCTGCTAGAATGGCTATTATCAGAAAGACAAGCGATAAGAAATGCTGGAGAGGGTGTGGAGAAAAGGGAACCCCGTGCACGGCTGGTGGGAATGTACATTGGTGCAGCCACTATAGAGAACGGTAGGGAGGTTCCTCAAGAAATGAAAAATAAAACTACCATATGATCCAGCAATTCCTTTCCTAGTTATTTATATGAAGGAAACAAAATCACTAACTCAAAGAGATACCTGCACCCCATGTTCATTACAGCATTGTTTACAATAGACAAGCCATGAAAACAACCAGGCTGTTTTTGTAGCTGTGGTCATTATGGTGTGTGATGGGCTGAACTGTGTTCCCCTAAAACTCGTGTGTGGGGTCCTAACCCCCCAGTGCCTCAAAATGTGGCCGTATTTGGAGACAAAGTCATTAGAGAACTTGTTAAGTTAAAGTGAGGTCATCGGGGTGGCCCTAATCCAACCTGACTCGTGTCCTTATGGAAGAGGAGATGAGGACAAGGCCAGGCAGAGGGATGACCACGTGAGGACACGGGGAGGAGACGGCCGTCTGCACGCCAAGAGGCCTCTGAGGGCACCAGCCTGCCAACACCTTGCTCTTGGACTTACAGCCTCTGGACTGTGAGAGAGTAAGTGCCTGTTGTTTAAGCCCCCCAGTCTGCGGTGTGTGTTACGGCAGCCTGAGCAGATTAACGCATGGTGTGATGTTTCTGGGCTATGTTTATAAATACTGTCTCAACACAGATTCAAAGGGCCTCTGCTCTTCTGAGTCACAAGTACTTAATCACTTGCCCGAGGTCTTCTGCTCGGCTAATTCATCACCAAACAACGGCCCATGGGGAAGCAGGACTCCGGAGTCAGGCTGAGGTGTCCTGTGTTTTCACATCGACATTCAGGCTTTAGGGAGTGATACTCAAATATAACAACCAATATGTATTTTAATGCTCAGATGGAATTAAATGTCTTTTGGGGGGAGAAAAATTCTGGCTTCACAGCAGGCACCTGGCCAATATGAATTATACAAAGCCTAGGGTGGCCCTCAGTCTATAGACACCATCATTTTTACAGCAGAATTTGATTTCTATAAGAAACAAGCGATGAGGAGATCTTTTAAAAAATCTTTTGCAAAACCACAGTAAAGAAAAAAGAATTAAAATATATGTGAAGTTTCCAAAGCCCTTCCTGTAAGGATTCATAGGATATATGTTTTCTAATATTATGAAAAAATTGTCTTTCCGACAAATGTGTACGCTTCTTTTCAGTAAAAATTAAAATTGGCACAATTCAACCCATTTCCCTTTTTGCCTTGGCTGCCAAGAGGCTCAGGGTCAAGACTGGTGACGCAGTGCTCCCCTACCGTGAGCACCTGCAGGCCCCCACAAAGCACGGGTATAAACTGGTGGATGCTGGAGAGACAGGTGAGCCCAACCCTCCCTCCATCTAAGTTCTTGCAGCTTCCTGAAAACTCTCCTTGCATGCAGAGGTAGTGTGTACTTTGAAGGAGACGCGTTTGTCCTTTTCACTGAATTGTCCAGTATTTTTCTGTGCCTTTGTCTCACAAGTGATTTTCATTCTTTACGACTCTGTCCTTTGTTTCAGCCGAGGACTGGCCAGCAGCTCAGGCCCTGAGACCGTGGGTCTCATCCCCACCTCCCGGCCACTGGGACCATGAACTCAAGACAGTCACCTTCTGGGGGTCTAATAACCATGTAACTTTTCAGTCTGTCCCCAGGAACGTGTCACTGAGAAAGTAAGGAAAAGTTACAACTTTTCTAAAAATCTGCTAAAAGCACTGAATGTTCTGATTCACGCAAACCACACAACACCCAACATTCTTTCAACCCCGCAGGTGGCCACACGACACCTGGCAAATAGGACAGTGAGGCTGAGAACGAGGCCTGAGGCCTGGGCAGCCGCATCCAGCTCGCAACGGGGTTGCAGCCCCACTTCCTGGTTGCCATTCAGGCATCACTCGATGTGGAACGGCAACGGGCCTGTGTGTGGCCCTTTACAAGCACGAGTGCCTCCATGCTAAGGGGAATTAAAATAGAAAGGGTCCCCTAGGTGTTGGAAAGAACCCCAGGGCTGGCGTTTAGGAAGTCTGAGAGGGTATCAGGCTGGCTGGAGACATATTCACTGTTTAAATTAAGATGCCAGAGGGTCCCTAGAACACTGGGCTAAGGAGTTGGCTAAGGAGCCACCAACAGGGTCGTTTTGATGGCTATGAAACTCTCAGAAACATCCGCAGAAGCTGCCGTCTGCCCATGGTTCCTGCAGCTAAGGCGCTGTGGGCGTGTGGCCCTCTCATCCATAGGAATAAGTCCTCCCTGCAGAGATCGCTACAGCCGAACATTTGTGTAGCTCTTTCTCCAATTTATTACCTTGAGACGTTTACAATTGTCCGGATTCAACCGTGTTTGACCAACCACAGTGGCAATTTCATACGGTTTGACATTTATTGAGCACCTACTATGTATCCAGCACAGTGATGGAAACAAGGATGGATTAAGGTCCACAGCAATGCCAGACACACACATGGGACGTCCAAGCCAGTGTGGCCAGTGTTGTAGCAGCAGTGGGGACACGGGGCTGTGGGGACACCCATGGCGCTATGGGCACCCCCTCCTGCTACATGCATCACGCTGCCAGCCAGGCTATCAGTGACACACTTAGAGTTGCCGTTGGCTGAGTGCTGTGGCAGCAGGCATGTCATTCCACACAGCCCTTCTAACAATACCAGGTAATAGGTTCTATTGTACTATGATCCCATTTTACAGAGGATGAAACTGAGGCCTAGAAAGGTCAAGTAGAGAGTAAATGGCAAAGCCGTCCAATAACTAATGACAAAGTTCCCATGCTGTACTCCTAAACTGTCCCATCACTGGCAACAGACTGGGTAATGACCTCCAAAGATAGCAGCTCCTAATCCCTGGAACCTGGAAATGTGACCTTATTTGGAAAAAGGGTCTTTGTGGGTGTGATGAAGTTAAGGATCTCAAGAAGAGATTGTCCTGGATTATCCAGGTGGGGCCTGAATGCGATCACAAGAGAGAGTCGGGAGAGAGGACACACTGCACACACACAGAAGAAAAGGCCACATGAAGAGGGAACAGAGAGAGGATTGAAGATGTTGGCCTTGAAGATGGGAGTGATGTGGCCACGAGCCAGGGGATCCGTGCAGCCCTCAGAAGAAAGGTGAGGCAAAGAAGGGGTCTCCCCTAGAGCCTCCGCAGGGAACCTGGCCCTGCCGACACCTGGACTTGAACCCAGTGATAACGATGGTGGGCTTCTGCCCTCCAGAACTGTGAGAGAAGAAACTTCTGTTGTTTTAAACCCCCAAGTGTGTGCTGTTTTGTTACACGGGCCCAGGAAATGAATCCACCTACGCAAACTTCTTTAAGTAGTTTTCAAGGCAGCTATTGGTGAGACGGTACAACTTGTTGGGAAGGTATTTGTGTTGCTGCAAAATCAGCCAACTTCTGACATACTTAAGGCTAAGCCCTCTTCTGGAGGACAGAACTTGAGATTCTCTAAACTGGAAATAATCCTTCTTTCCTGACCCTTCCTTCTTTCCTCTGACTTGGATTTCAGTTCATTGGCCAGGACACTTTCTGTCACTGCCCTTTGGCTTTGCAACGTCCCTCCCTCTGAAAATGTGGCCCCAGAAGATAAACCCAATTCTTGACTGTGCATGATCCCAGGGTGCCACTGCCCTGTGGCCCTCCCCGGGCTACGGTTGTGAACCTAAATTCAGAAGTCGACACTGATCTGAGGGAAGCACATCAGATTCTCCGTGTCCACGGGTCTGAGCCTTTGTTCCTTCCAGGCAGCCCTGACCTGTGTCTGGTGGGGCAGGAAGGGTGCTGCTGGGGCAGTGGCCTTTCCCGTGATCTCCCGTGTCCGTCTCTGCTCCTCTTTAAGCCCTGGACCTATGGTCATCTGGACACCTGAACCTTGTAAAGGTAGAAACACTGGACATTTGAGCCAAGATGCTGAGCATTCAGCTGTTGAAAACCTGATTATAGATCAGGTTTGTGAACTTCAGCGGCAATCCTTGGCAGCCTAGTGGACTCTCCAGTGGCAGCCCTGCCCTCACCAAGCAGCCACCTCAGAAGATGGTTCTTGATGGAGCTGAATAGCTATCAGGCTTCAGCTGGGTAGGGGACCATGTCGGAGGGAGTTAGGATGACCCTTGAATACAATTCCACTCCATCCTAAAAGCAGAACGTGTTCCTGGAACATGAAGTGCAAACCGGGCAATATTTCTTATGGGTTCTTTTGTGCAAGAATCCAGCTGCCCTGTGTGTCATTAACTGGGTGACTAATTTCACAAGAAAAGCATCTGAAATTTGCGCTGTATTTTCCACGGGTCTGTACCTCTAATCCGTTCCAGCAGATAGCTCATTTATTATATTAGCTTCTAAATTTAAAACATGTGCTGTTTCCCTTAGCCATATGCGATTGGAATTCACTCTAATTTTCTGATCGGGAGACACCGGCTTTGCCTTTTCTGCCCTATTGGAAATGAGGTCGGGGTGGTGCGCTTCCCCTGTTTATGTTCAGCTGTCAACGTGGCAGTTTGGCAACACTCCTGCCTGTGAACAGAGTCTGATGTCTTTTCAGATAACTGAGCAGAGTATTGTCAATAACTGTATATTCCAAACTTCTGTTCACATTGCGGGTCAGGGTGCCCCCCCCCCCCCCCCCC
>NW_006779682.1:304565-309700 GCF_000442215.2 Lipotes vexillifer
GGCCCCCCCCCCCCCACCCCGCCGAGGCCACAGCGCAGGAGATCTAGGACAGTCTGCTAGGATTCTGTGCAAAGCTTTGTGGGCACATTATGCACAGAGGAGATGCACAGTTCTAATCGGACAAAGCCCCCAAGGCACAGGATAGGCGAGTCTGGTTGTAGAGCTGGGGCTGGTAGGTGCATTTTTAAAAATCCAGAGACCTTAGGAATAGCCACCACTCAATCACCCCTCTCCCCTTAAAGGAAAGAACATGAGGATTAAATCACTAATTTATTCAAACTCAGTTAGAACAAGATTCTCCCCAACCACTTCATGATGCTAGAGAAAGTTGTAGTTTTCAGAGAGGAATGTTGGAGGTGACATACAAGTCCCCCACAAGGGAAATAGCTAAGAGCGTTGTATCACTGCTATAGCATACCACTGTTACTCAAGCATTGAAAATCGTGATTATGAAGACAAGGTTGCTTCTTGGAAATCTTTATATGACATAATGGGAAGTGAAGAAAGTAAAATACAAAATTGCATACGTGGCAGGATTTAAATAAGGTTAAAAAAAAAAAACTAGAAGGAAACAGGAGAAAATAAGAACAATTGCCAGGGTGCTGAGACTGGGGGCGACTTATCCTTGCACTCCTGTAACAATGTTGTTAAAGCCATAAATCAGGTTCCAGAAAGAAGAGAGAATTCTAGAGGCCAAAGGGGATAAGGTGTGTCTGCATCTCAACTGAGGCTTCCTTAAGGCCTTCCTTCCCCACCTGGAGAGCCTGGTCGCTCACCTTCACAGCTGCCATCCAGCTTCTGGGGGGACGAGGTGGGTGACTCCGGATGACCGAGGCACTGGTACGAGCCCTCCATGTTTAGACACCGTCCCCTCCCAGCGCAGGCATTGAGTTCGTCATAGGAACATTCATCTACATCTGTGGGAAAGGAGAACAGGTGAGAATGCTCATCAGGGCCATCTGTCCTTCCCATTAACCTCCAAATGTGCATCACACGAGCTCAGGAAGTGGCTTGGGCCGCGGTCCCCAGGGGCCTCTTAATGCCCTGCCTTAGAGGTCCCATCGGTCACAGCCCTCTTCACCGGAGCAGCTGGCCCATGGCTCAAGGAACAGCTCCATGTGCTTGGGTGGGCGCTGTGGCCTGAGCAGATCACTTTGGGGCTGTGCTGAGTCTGAAATCATGAGGTCCAGACATCCTCCCCAAGCATCTATCCTGTGGACGGCAGTGTATGGATGGAGAAATAGGGCAGAGCAGCCCCTGACCTGCAGAAGGGGCCTGGCCCTCTCCTGTCGGGCGGGTGCACCTGCCCAGAACAGGCAGCCAGGACAGAGCAAGGCCATATCACCATTTTCTCTAAGCCAGACGGAAAAAAAAGGCCACCGTCACCCACCAAGTACCAACCCCTCTCTTGGCCGCAATGAGGGGCTATTCATTCTTTACTAATCCTAGCTTGTCTTCATGCTGGTTACCCCTCCCCGTGGATGAGACTGATAGAAATACCCAATCACAGAACTGCCTCTGCTTTCTGACAGCATCCAACCTAGAGCAAGCCCCACTCCCTTACCCCTCCCTCTCCTAAGCCACCCAATCAGAGCTACACCCCATAACGGATTCTCTCTGACACCCTCCCGCGCGGGACACGCCCGCGGGCCCTGCCGCATGCCTTCTCTCTCGCTGCCTCGTGAGATAACCCCTCCTTGTTCACCTGCTGGGGAGTTTCTAGGGTCTCCAGACGGAAACCTGTCAGAACAGACGAGACAAGCACTTGGCTTATGGGCGCTGCTCGGTTTGGTTTTCAAGAACATTTGTAGAATTGAAGGGAATTAAATGCCATCATCAGAGCTTTCCCTGGGCTCCAGACCCTGGCGTCTTTCTGTGTGACCTTCAGCGTCATAGAAAGAGCTGCCTCACAAGAGTGGCCACATCCTCCTAAGGGTGCAGCAAACTCCAGCTGCCTCCTATAGCGGGAAGGAAAGTGCCGTTGGAGCCCAGCCGTCTGCTCATGGACTGTCCAAGGTTACTTTCGTGCCACTTTGCAAAGCTGAGCTGTTGAAACAGGCCTTGTGGCCCACAGCCAAAAATATTTACTATCTGGCCTTCAGAAAGTTTGCCGAACCCTGACATGGACAGAAAGAAAAAAAATAGAAAGAGAGAAAAGCCAGGTAATTTCTTCCAGAAACACATCTATCTGCTGTACCAAACTCAGATTTGTGCAAACTCTGCTTTAAGAGCCTTCGAGATATAAGGATGTCCTTAGCGAGGGTGGGAAAGAGGCCACAAGGAAATTTGGGAACCAAAGAACTGAGCAAGTGGGTTATTTGTGTGCTGTTCTGGGATTTGTTCTCCAGCCCCACCTGGATGGAAGGAGAAACTGGGCGTGAGAGGCTTAGGAGGAGGCCGGAAGGAGGGAAGGGGAAGGGGATGCTCGCACAGAACGAGTTCTCAAAATCTCAGCTTCAGAACTTGGAGTTTAAACTCCGGGCTGGGATGAGCTAACGGTGGGCCTGACCGCCCCTCACCCACTGGATGATTCTCCCACACTCCGGCGGCCCCCACCCCCAAGGGGACAACAAAGGAAAGCCGCACCTTGCACCCGGATGTCAATCACTTCATAGATGCGTTTCACCACGCCGTCCAGCACCGCAGAGATGCGGGCCACAGGCTCCGGCTGCGGGAGACCCAGCAGCAGCCGGGACACCGTGATCGAGGTGTCCCCCCCGGCCGAGTGCAAGTGGTGGACAGTGGTGTCCAGTGGCTGCAGGGCACTGGTGACCTGTGAAACCAGAGTCAGAGCATCAGGCGGTGGAAGGACGCGCCCATCGGACAGACAGGGAGACGGAGGCCTAGGGACGTTAAAATTAACTGCACACACACACACACAACACACACACACACAACACACACACACACCATTCTCCTGTGCAGCAAAAAATTCTCTCCAGTATTTTTATTTCTGTTGTCCTTCCAATAAAGTCCCGCAAACCAGACTATAAATACTTTGGGGTTGAATTGTGTCCCCCTCCCAAAAAAAAATCCCCATGTTGGAGTCCTAATCCCCCAGAACCTCAGAATGTGACCTTATTTGGAGATAGGGCCGTTGCAGATGTAGGTAGTTAAGATGAGCTCATTAGCGTGGGCCTTGGTCCAAGATGACTGGTGTCCTCCCACAAAGAAGACGTTTGGACACAGACAGACACTGGCAGAGGAAACAATGTGAGGACACGGGGAGAAGCTAAGGAGACGCCTGGAGCGGACCTCTGCTGTGTGGTCTGCTACCACAGCCCCAGGAAGAGACACCGGTCCACCAGGGTTCCCCCACCGGTCCCCACCCTTACAGCTGACAACAGAGAATCAGGTCTGAAATTAGGGAACTGGACGTCAAACCACATCTGATACTTTCTGAAATTTAATGATCCCTTTTCTCATTTCATATGAATTCTTTTTGTTCCGGTCTAATATCCTGAAATCTCAAGGTAGCATTTATATTTGCCTTGGGAAGCCAGGCAAGCAGCGTGACTACCAGGCAGAAGGGCATCACCGAAGCAGGCTTTGCCAACAAACCCACAAGTCTCCCCTGGAAACCAGAAAGGTGTTTTGGGGGCCCTGGAGCCCGCGCCCTCCTCAGCAGACTTGAAACCCTTCACAGGGGGAGGCAGATCAGGAAGTCAACACTGGCCTCGTGCAAACCCCTTAGTTAGGGCGCCCAGCACCTGCTGCAGTCGGGAGCCCATGTGGACAGGCTCTCCTGAGGGGAGGAACAAAACCTACACACATGAAGAGGCAAAGGGTGATGGGAACGATAACATTCAAAAACCAACAATCACAGCAGCTCAGAACCTACATGGATCAGCATCGTTTTAAGCTTTTTAATGTACTGTCTAAACCTCACAGCCACTGTCTCAGGTAGGATTATGATTATTCCTGTTTAACTGAGTAGGTATCTAAGGCACAGAGAGGTTAAGTAACTTGCGCAAGGTCACACAGCTGATGAGTGACAGTGTTGGGATTTGAATCCATGCAGTCTGGCTCCAGAGCCATGTTCTTACTGGCCAACTGGGCATCCCCACCCCCCAACAAGCTAAGAAAAGATAAAAATCTCTTCTAGCTGGGGCAGTTAAAGAGGCTTCTGGGTCAAGGTGACATTTGGGAGTACCTCTCAAGCCGTTTTACTGGATAGCCCAGAGCAAGGTGAGGGTGTGTGCCATCTGTTTTGGGCTCACCCCGGCCAACTCTGGGTCTGATATCATGACCCAGGGGCCACATCTACAGGACCTGATGGTCAGGAAGGAGCAGCCACACAGTGTGAGGGGTCCAGTGCGGAAGGAAATGTGCAGCCCCTTGTTCAAAAATTATTAAACATTTCAAGAGGCAACAGCAGATCATTATACCAATGCAGCGCCCTTCCCAGCATGGGGTGACTGCACGGCACTCACCTGGGAAGTGGGTCCTGAGGTCAGACCACCACCCTGGGCAGACACCGTCAGGTGGTGGTGAGCAGTGCCTGCCCCCAGCTGGGCTCCCAGGACCGGGGCAGGGGTGGGGCGACTCCCAGTGCATGAAGACGTCCTGCTGGTTGGAAGGCTCTGCCGAGGCATCAGCAAGTGTGAGCTGTGTCTAGGCTGGGGCTCCCCCCCCCGGGGGTGGGGTGCAGGCGTTGCCCCTCAGGGGGCCTGTGGCCACATCTAGAGACAGTTTTGGTTGTCACAGCTGGGCACATTTCTGGCCTCTTTTGTGTAGAGCCAGGCCTGCTGCGAAATCCTGTGGGGACAGGCAGCCCCGTGACAGAGCCATCCAGCCCCAAACATCGACAGTGCCAAGGCAGAGGAGCCCAGTCTAGAGGTCCCCATCTCAGCATCTTCCAGAACTCCTGAGACTTCCCTAAAGCGGGAGCCAGAACTCAGGGATCTGTGAGAGAGGTGCTCAAGGGCACAGCTCTGGGGCCGGGGAAGGCTGCACCCGGGCCTTAAGCAACAGATCCTGAAAAGAAGAGGAGATGCCTGCTTCACGTCGTGATAGGGTAGGGCTTGCACGCCATGTACCTCAAAACACATGAAACTGCACCCTTCCGAGAGTGCATTTTATTGCACAAAAATCAGATCTCTTTCAAGCTGTTTTTTTTTTTTTTTTTTTTTTTT
>NW_006779682.1:310021-315162 GCF_000442215.2 Lipotes vexillifer
CCCGTGTCCCCTGCATCGGCAGGCGGACTCTCAACCACTGTGCCACCAGGGAAGCCCCAAGCTGTTTTTAAGTAAGAATCCACATTTGGTTCAGAGTCAGTCAGTTGGGATCTCTTGTGGAACCCCTCCCGACACCCCGACACCTACCATGGAGTGCAGGAGCCTCATGTGATCCAGCAGCCTGGGGTCCGCCTGCTGGAGCTCCGTGAAGTCCATCTTCACCAGGACGGTCACGTTGTACCAGAAACTCGCCAGCTTCCTCTCTGGAGCTGCCCGAGGGCACAGGGATGACTCTCAGGCCCAGGACAGGCTGGGGCCACAGGAGGCCCCTGGGGAATGGGGTGGCACGCTTCCGACCCCCTGATCCCGCTTCTCTTATGTTATATGTGGTCCTATTTATACCGTAGAATGGACTATTGTACACAGGGTATATTAGATAACACGACGTATATTACTTATAACATATATACTATAATGTACACAGTATCATAGTATCATTATATATTATATGTAACATAATATGTACACGATGTATGCTCTTACTTTATACGGTGCTATTGTATATTGCACGTTATATATATATACAGTTTATATATGTTTCCCCGGCTCTGAACCTTGACCATCTCTCCTCCTGGGGGCCTGCACCGACTTGCCAGACAGGGGCCTGGGAAGGATTTCGTGTCCCCGTGGGGCTGCACAAGCAGACAGCCCTAAACCTCCCAGCTCTGACACAGCTCAGCCCCCAGCAAGCTCACCGGGAGTTCTGAGGGCCTCCCCAGGCAATCTTGGGAAACTGGGGTCCCTGCTTTTCCAGGAACGTCTAACCCCCTCAGGGCAGCTGTGAGCACACTTCTCTCCCTGAGGGGTCAGTGGCCGGATTTTATAAGTGAAATGGGCCTGTGCACAGGCTGCAGGCTCCCCATAAAACCCAGGCTGCTGCTACCAGAAACTCACTCCTCCCCCCACCTTCTCCCAGATCAGGCCTCAGCCCTACCTTGGGGGGCAGGGGCCGAGCAGCGGGGGCCCCCCGACGAAGGGCAGCACTTCTGAAGACCAGGACAGTCCGCATCCAGGGTGCATGACGAGGTAGACGCTTCTGGCCTCACCACCGGGCAGATCCCAGGTCTGGATGCGAACTCCTCAGACCGATTCAGGGCTGGGGGACAAGTGAGCAGCGATTAGTGCTATTGGCTGTAGAATCCCGGATGGCCTGCGTGGCGCTGTGTCTGGATGCCTCCTGGCACTGGAATCTGTCTGCGGTTCCGAGGTGCACAGAGCAGCCCACTCAAGGGCCACCGCCAGGCCTGGGCAGGGCCTTGTCCTGTCCTGCAGAGCAGCCATCGAGGCCGTTTGCTCTGACTCTAACGTAGCCTGACCGTCTTTCCTGGGAGGAGGGCAGCTTCTCCCAGGAAGCTGGGGGCCTGGGTGACCTGTTCCTCTAGGCCTCAGGAATCCATGTACAGGGCTCTCTACCACCCCCGTAGAGGCCCCCTTGCTGCTCTGTGCCCTGACAGCTCACTCACTCACTCATTGAATATTTATTGAGCACCTACTATGTGCCAGACACAAAGCAAGGTGCCCGTGACTCAGTAGTGGGCCCGAGGCAAAGTCCCTCCCTCAGGACACTTAGATGTTGGACAGAGACCAATATGCCAATAGACCTGCAAAAGCTCAGATGGATGAGAGCTGCAGGGAAGAAGCAGGGCCCAGGGGCAGGTAGGCAGGGAAGGCCACCCTGAACAGGGGTGTCTGCAGGGGCCGGGGCACTGGGGCGACAGCCTGTAGCTTGAGGCCCAGGAAGTGGGAATGCACTGGGCCCCCCAAAGGTGAGAAGGAGGTCCCCAGGGCTGGTGAGGGCGCGGTGGGTGAGCAGGTGGGCTGGGCCACGGAAAGACCCCCGCAGTGTTGAGTTGGGTGCCCTGGGGGTTTGGGGCAGGTCCGTGGTGAAGGGGACACTGTGGAGCCCTGCCCAGACTCTCACACTGCTCTGCCAAGCTCTGCGTCCCCACCTCCTAGGACCCTCAGGTGGCCCTTGGGGGCTGGAGCTGCTGCACCCCGTATGCAAAGCCCCAGGTACCTGGGGTTTTACAAACCACCTTCCGACCCCGTGGCCAATGCCGTGAAATCGTCCCCTGACTCTGCCCCTTCCCTTCCCTGTCCTGCGTCCACAGCTTCCCTGAGGGCGGCCTGACTTGCCCATCCCTGCTGTGCTCTGGCAGCTGCCGCCTGTCGAGAGCTTATTGTGATGGTCCAGGCGAGAGCTGGTGGAGGCTGGACCAGGGTGATGGGTGGGAACAAGCGGGAAGCCTCAGATCCTGAGTGTCTGTAGCTGGAAATGCCCGCAGAACGTGCCGACAGACAGGACAGGGTGTAAAAGAAAGAGAAGCTTCAAGATGGTTCCAAGGCTTCAGGCCTGGGCATCCACTTGGCACCATTTCCGGGAGAAGCTGCAGGAAGGGCAGCCTTGGGTGGAGCCAGGATTTGGCCATGCGGATGTGAAGTGTGGCGCGCTTTCTGGAGGTGCACATGGAGATGGGGGGCAGCGACGCCCTGTCCCCTCCCCTGGTCAACGCCCGGGAGGTCTGCTGAGGTCAATCAGTGGGGCTGTGGGCTGCACACCTCCAGGGCCTGCACTCACAACGTGCTCAGTGGGACGCAGCTCGGGGCAGACGATGCAGACGTGCAGACAGGAGCCTGCAGGAGGCAAAGACGACGGGGGATGTGCAGCCAGGTGTGGTGAGGGCTGGCGGAGGCATGGGCTTCTAAAGCAAAGAGCTTTCAGAGATCTGAGAAAGGCAGCAACTTTCTGAGAATCCGGGAGCTCCTGGGGGGGCTAGCCGGGAGCCAGCGTGCTGACATTCAGGGGACAGGAAAGCACAGGAGACGGAGAGAAGAACGGGAACCTGGGGGAAGCGGGCATGCTGCTCTCTGCAGGGAGGTGGCCAGGGCACCAGCTCATGCTGCCGGACACTCACTCGGTGGCTGGGCATCGGGGGCGGCAGGGCTGAACCCCCTGCCGGGTCTGTGCAGGACCAGCAGTGGATGGAGCTCAGGGCAGCATGGGATGCAGGAAGCTGGGCAGCCGTGAGCGTCCGGGGGCTGAGGGCAGCAGGGAGGGAGCACAAGGAAGGCAAGACCCCAACATCAGTGTCCGAGGAAGGGCCTGTGTGAGCTCCGCCCACCCACCCGGGGATGAGGGCTCCAGGCCCGACTGGGTGTCACTCAAACCCGTCTGCCTCCTGCCCAGATCCATGTAAAGCTCTGCGTCCTACATGACATTTAGACGTGCCACTCTGGGCTCCCCAAACTCCAGGAAAGTCAGTGAAGGCGTGACAGCCGTGCTCTGGAAACACCCTCTCGGGGCTGGGGAGGGCCAGCCCCTCGGGAGGATGCGTGGGGTCGCCAGGTGGGAAAGAAGAGCCGAGGGGCCGGAGCCCTAAGGGTGGCCCTCTGGGGCTCTCCAGAGTCTCTGCAGGACGCTCCACAGCCAGAAAGAAGGTGGCGGCCCCTCCTGCTGGGAACACATCACCAAGGCAGCTGCATTGGCCAAGGAGAAAAGACAAAGCTGCTGAAATGCACGCAGGGTCCCCGTCAGCTCTCTCCTCGCGGAAGCTGAGCCTGGGCTTGGCGGTCACTGTCAAGAGCGTTCTCCCCTCCACGCTGTCCTCGGCCCCCTCCTCACTGCCTAGTTGTCCCAGTGGCTATTCCGATGTCTGACGTCCTGGCGAAGCGGCCACGCAGGGACAGCTTTGGGGGCATGAAAAACAGGCGTGTGGTGCAGCCCGAGAGAGGCTGTGCTGGGATGGAAATGCCGAGACCCCTGGAGGGCCACCCGCCAAGGATCGGGAGCACGTTGCTTTCTCTCCCATTATGAAAACCAACCACCTCGGTTGGCAGTCCCTCTGCCCACGGTACTCTAGCTAGAATGTTCTGGGCCTCTCCTGCCTGGCGGTTAAGAAACATGAGATTAAACGTATCATGGGCTCCTGGGGCTGAAAAATGATATTGGGGGAAAAAAGGGAAATCCAAATAAAGTGTGGAGTAGAATTAAGCAGTAATGCACCCACGTTGGTCCTTATTGGGGAAAATGTTCCCTGGTAATGTAAGAGCTAACATTAGGGACCCTGGGAGAGGGGTGAAGGGGGACTCTCTCTACTGTCTTTGCAAATCTTTGTCTGGAAATCGAAAACTATTCTAAACCAAGAGGTTTATCTAAATGAAAGGAAAATAGCCACCAGGAGAAACGGGCTTCCAAAAACAGTGACCTGATCACAACAGAAGTGCTTTCGACTTAAAGTTCGTCTTAATATGGAGGCTGCTGGGAGACCCCCTCCATCCCTCAGGGCTGGCCGGCTTACGGAGAGCCAGAGAGAACAGTAAACAGTTCCAACTTTTGGTAGAAAGTCAAAAATCCTCCTCTCCTTTCCTCACTCGACACAAACAATGACCCAGAACTGCCCAGCGCCTGGCAACCCCAGGTGAGTCACGGTTCATGAGATAAGGCGGAGATTTCTGTATGAGCCACAGCCCAGGACTCTCTAGGGCTGGGGAATCGGATCCACTCTGGACTAATCAGATAATAATCCTTCCTCGGAATTCTCTTTCCTCAAAGGGGCCCTGGCCATCAGCCTGGGAGAAGGGAAGTTTGGGGTAGGCTCCGGGTCCAGCGGGGTCCTGGGCTTGCGGTGCAGAAGAGAGCGCAAAGGAGATGGGCTGTGCAGGAACAGGGGCGTCGCTGCAGGTGGTGAGTGCCCACTGAGATGCTCAGTTCTGCTCTGAGGAATCCATCCTGGCTAAATATTCCAACTTTTGTGCGGCAGTGTTTGCACCAGATGATACTCATCGCAGCGTTACTTATAAGAACCAGAAATTGGAAACTACTAGATGCTAAGTGGCAGCAGATTGCTTAGCGCTGACCCGTCCGTGTGAAGTAATGCCTTGTGGGCATTAAATCGCGCTGGAGAACACGATTTATGGACTCGGAAGAGGCTCCAGATAAATTGCCAAGGGGTACAAGTGTGCTACAAAACATCTCCAACAGGGTGACCACCCTTCTGTAAAAGGTCTGCCCTGAATGAAGCTAGAAGAAAATGTTAACAGTGGTCATTGTTGCTGGAGGGGGGTTGTTTGGGGGGGGCGGG
>NW_006779682.1:315379-329710 GCF_000442215.2 Lipotes vexillifer
GGGTTGTTTGGGGGGGGCGGGGGGAGGGCAGACTTACGGGCAATTTCCCTTTTCTTTGTCTCCAAATTTTCTACGTTGCTTGTGTATTCGTTTTTGTACTGTAAAAATACACTTAACTAAAATCATATATGACTTATCATGGCCTTCCCACAACTAAAATCATATAGGACTTATCATGGCCTTCCCACAACTAAAATCATATAGGACTTATCATGGCCTCCCAAATGTGGGACTTTAAAAAATTGAAAAAGGCATTGAGACTGAAAAAAAAAATCACGTGTTCTCTTCTCACGTAATGCTCTTCCCTTTTTTGGGTTCTTGACTGTTGAGTGGGAAGACAGAGAAGAAAGGAAAGCTGAGGTTTCCTGCTGCCGGGGATGAGACCGCTGAGCTCAGGTTGCTGAGACATAAGAAACCCCACCCCCGGGCGGCCCAGAGGCGAGTGCCGTCTGCCTGCCTCTCATCCCCAGGTGCCCAGGCTGCCACATCCAGGCTGTGGCCCCAGCCTCCTCTGTGCCAATCAACCAGTGGGTCTCAGCACATCACTTACAGGGACCTCTCGCTTCTGGCTCCAGACAGCCAGGCCGTCATGAGGCATCTCTGCACCAGCTTTGATCCGAGGAGCCAGGCAGGTGTGGAGAAAGCTGAGCTGCCGGTGCCCGTGGTGTAAATATTTCCCACCAGGCACTTTCTAGCTGCCCACGTGATGTCCCTGAGCTCGGAGGTGGGGGGAGACCGAGGCTCACTGGAGGCCTCCCCAGCCGCAGGAACAAGCGCTGCAGCCCCCTCATGCCCTCCCCGGTGGTCACAGGGCAGCCCCGCAGCAGCTGCAGTGCCAAGCGGGGCCCAGGCAGCAAGCCGGGACCTGCCCGAGCAGGTGTCCAGTGGGCCGTGTGCCTGGACGTTCCTCCTCACTGTGCCCCTCCCACGTGCTCCACAGCCCCTTCCTCAAACGTCACCAACTAAATCCCACAGGGGTTCAAGTCACCCACCTCCCCAGGTCTGTGTCTCCGTCTGCTCCCGTCCGTAGCGACCAGGAATCTCCCTCTGGCCTTTACAGGCCCCTTTTCCTCTCTCTCCTCCTTCCTTCGGGGATCCTGCCTGCGTCCTCTCCACGCTGCTTCCAGAGTGACCCTTCCAAGGCCCGGGGAGGGGGGACTGTGGACCCCACCCCACCCCAATTCAGCCCCCTCTGCCGGGCCTGGGGGCCTTCGGGGTGAGTCGTCCCCTTGCCCCCAGTGCCTCCCACACCATCCCCCCGCCCAACACCGGCCGCCCCATGACCTGCGCTTCCCCAGAGCAGATCTGCCCACGGGACTCTAGCTAGAATGTTCTGGGCCTCTCCTGCCTAGTGAGCCCCTATATAAAGGCGCTAACACTTTAAAAGTGGGGCTCAGTCCCACGGGAGGCTGGTTCGCTGGGAAGCAAGATGAGCTTGCGTCCCTGCTTCCCAGAAAGCAGGTGCCTCCCGCCTTCTCTCCTGGGGGGAGGGCAGCAGGCCGCACAGAGAGCTGACCGCTCGGGCTGGGCGGGGCTGGGGGGCTCAGCCTCTCCTGGGGGCCCCTCCGGCCCTCTAGACCTGTGACCTCACCAGCCCCACGACAGACCGACAGCAGGTGCGGAGAGTGTGGCCTCTGCGGGAGGAAGGCGTGTGGGCTAGGGCGGCCCCCTCCTTCGACCAGGATCTGATGCTCCAAACCAAGTGCCGTGCACCCCGCCTGAGGCCTCCCCGACCCGGGACCCCCAGCCCCAGAAGAGCGTGCTCCCAGGGCAGAGGCAGCTACTGCTGTGCATGGGGCCCTTGGAGACAGGGACGGCAGACAGGGAGCCATGGTCACCATGGGAAGGGACTCCTCAGACCCAGCACCGCCCCTGCAAGTGTCCCTTCAGGGAATCAGCGGGAATACACAACAGGCACCCAGCCGCGGACCTGAGGCCAGCTGGCCCTTCCTGGTTTTTATTGGTGGTGGCGGCATTGGTGGCGTGGTGTCGTTTTAACACTCCCAGAAGAGGTGTGTTCCTGTGACCTGCTCAACCCTGAGCGGTCCGGTCATCTCGGGGCCTGGGCCTCTGAGCTGCATGAGTGCACATGTCAGCCACCACGTCCTCCACGGGCTTTGGAGGCTGAGGGAGGATGCGCTCAGGATAACTGCAGGCCCAGCCCATCTGCAGGGTCTGAGGGACCCAAGACTCTACATCTGATAGCCCCTGGGGCTGGGGGGCTGGTGCCCCTGGTGTGTCGTGTCCACGCCCTAGCCTGCGGCTGTCCTGCTGCCCAGGACCCCGGGGATGGACGGGTCACGGGAGCTGCTCTCACACCCTGCGAGCTGGTGCTTTCTGCATTTTGGAGGCGGCAGCCTCATGTCTCAGGGTGCCCTATTGCCACCCTTCCCACTTCCCCTCCACCACGGGGGTGGGTGTAGGCGGGCCTCCTGCCTGTTCAGAAACTCAGCTCTGAAACTGATTCAAACAATCACCACCACCCACAACATATTCACACAAGCACACACCTGCACCCTTGCCCCCGGAAGAGGCCTTCTGGAAAGTTCCCTCCATGTCGAGAGGCTGAGCCCTGAACGCCACACAGCCCTGTCCGCCCGGCCCCAGATGAGCCTGGGACAGCCTCAGCATGGCTGGTCGCCGCCCCAAGCATCTTTTAAACCACACAGAGGGAGTAAGAGGCCTTGGAGGCCTCTGGACAGTTACGGGGGCCCCAGGGGACCCTTTCCATCTCTTTCACAGATTGGGGTTCAGACTAGGGTTTCACAGCCTTTAGAATGACAAGGCTGGCTGCCATTACGAAAGAGATCGCAATATGCTGTTCTCAAACTCAGCTGCCCGTTAGAATGGCTGGGGGAGCTTTAAGAAATATCCCAGGGACCCCAAGCTACGCCCCAGACTGAATCCATCAGAGTGTCTGAAGGGGGACCCAGGCGTCATCGTTATTAAAGCTGCCCCGGGGACTTTGGTGTGCAGCCAGGTCTGAGAGCCACCACCCAAAACAGAGGTTCCCAGAGTGGGGCTCAGGCCGGTAGCATCACCGTCCCCTGGGAAGCCCCCCTGGGCCTGAAATCCGGGGTGAGGCCTGTGCTTAGACGGGCCCTCTGGATGACCCTGATGCACACCTGAGGCTGAGAACCAGTGTTCTAGTCAGTTCAGGGCCAGGGGGCATGAACAGTGACTATCCCAAGACGGGGCAGGACTCACGCAGGACGCAGTAGAGGCCCAGCTGCTCGTAGCCTTCGCAGCAGTCGGTCACGTTCCTCCGCTTAGGAACCTCCACCACCAGGTACTGGGTCCGGTAGACGGTCTTGGGGCAGCGCCGCCAGGGGACCCACCAGCCGCAGGGAACGTAGGTCAGGTGGGATGTGTGCACTGCCTCCATGCTCTGGACATTCTGGCTCACACTGTAGTTGCACAGCTGGTAGCTCAGCAGGGAGAGGCCTTTTTCTACGAGGGAGGGAGGAGGATGGAGAAACAAGAGGGGAAAGTGCCAGAATCAAACCAATCTGAGGGGTTTTCTCTGCAAGTCCTCTGCTTCTGCAAGAGCAGGTGAAACAAGACGCCCGCACACGGCGGACCCCTTGGGATCTGCCCACCGGCCGGTATCCAAGAAGGCGATGCAGTAGCATAGACTCAAGGGATGCGGCATGACACCTGCTGGCTGAGCAATCCTCCCCAACAGAGCAGGAGATGCTACCCCAGCCCGACCCCGGCTCCCCGCACCCAGGGGTCTGACGGTACACAGAAGGGGACACAGAGAAACCTAGCTTCTGGGACTCGAGTCCTGGGCTCTGCTGCGTGTTCTCTGACTCTGCGGGCTGAAGAGCCCTGCGCACACCTCGTATCTCCGCAATAAGGGCTGTCACGTGCGACGTGAATACACAGCGGTTCCCTCAGTGAATACATAGTGAAGGCCTACTAAGTGCTGGGCACGCTGGCAGTGACACCACTTTTTTGGAATGAGATGAAAGATAAACACACAAGTCAAATACACGTGAGAAGTTCATAGATGGTAAAGTTCAGTCCGACCGTTGCTGTGGTCAGCGGGACTGAGGGCACAGTGCCCGAGGTGGGACATCCAGGTGGCCTTTTCAGGCCCTAGGTATCTCTCACCTGGAGCCTGGTTCCTGGGCACAGATGTCCATGGCCTTTATCAGCATTATCCTTGGTTCTCGAGACCCCATATCACCTCCTACCTTCATCAGCCTCAGACCCCTATGTCGTGGACCACCTGCCATGGGGTCCTGGGGTGTCCCATCTGCCCAGGGTGCCTCTGTTGCCTCATAGATCAGGGACCGTGTGAGGGCTGAAATATGTCCCATCCCAAATTCGTAAGTTCAAGTTCTAAATCCCAGTACCACAGAATGTGACTGTACTTGGAAAAAGGGTTTTTGCAGACATAATTAGTTAAGATGAGGTGGTATTAGTGTAGGGTGGCCCCTACACCATAAGGTGGCCCCTCATCCTAAGGACTGGCATCCTTATGAGAGGGAAAATTTGGACACAGAGACAGGAATGCACACAGGGAGATGCAATAGGAGACGAAGGCGTAGATCAAGGTGATGCATCTACAAGCCACAGGGGTCACTAAAATCAGCAGCAGTGGAGACGTGTGTCGGGGACAGATTCTCCCTCCCAGACTCAGGAGGAACCAACCCTGCCAACACCTTGACCTTGAACCTCTGGCCTCCAGACTGTGAAGAAATAAATCTCTACCACTAAGCCCCCCAGGCTGTGGGGCTTTGCTGAGGCAGCCCCAGGGAACTGACAGGAGGGCCGTGGGGTGCCTCCCACGTCTGTGGCCAGCGTGGGACTTGCTGCGTTCCTGGGCTGTCAGTGAAGGATGAATGAATGCTTTGAATGTAATTCACGTTTTCAGATACTCAAGCTCTGAGCTCTAAGCTTTAGGAGACTGTACAGCCGCTGGGTAGGGGCTCCATGTTGCAGTGTAAACCCTTCAGTGAGGAGGTGGATTTCTGGGGCGAAACTCAGAGCGGGCAGGAGAAATCATCTTCATCCCCACCCCCAGGACAGCACCCCTGAAGATTTCCAGCTTTGGCCTCAGGGTCGCCCACAAGCATGCAGAAAGCGAGACTTGGGGGCCGGTGACTCCAGGAAGAAATGGGGCCGATCCAGCCCTCATGCCCAGGCTGCTGGGAGAGCCTACAGCCTTACTCTGGGCAGAATCGAGTGCTGAAGCCCACCGCCCCAGAGCAAGCCCACTCCCAAGCCACATGGTGGCCTCCCCTGGGGTGGCAGGGCCTCTGGGAGTAGACCCGACCTGTATTCACCAAAGGGCGAGTCCCAGGAAGCTTTGGGAGGGAGTAAGAGGCCCTTGGCTGGCTGAGGTGACTGGGATGAGGGGCTGGAGAAGACGCCACAGTGGAACGTGGTCACTAGTTGAGCTATGGCGCCTTGCATGTGTTCGCAAGAACATGCACACGTGCGCGCGCGTGCACGTGCACACACTCCTCCTTCCAAGTGAAACTGCACTTGGATCTCCATGTTCTGTTTTTCACATTCTATGAGAGGCCACCAAGTTTTCCCCAGGCCTGGTTTCTTGGCAGAGCTCGCAGTAGAAACCTCTTAGCAGATCCTGCTGCTCAACAAATCCTTTCAGGAGCACAGGAGGCAGGGGCCCTGGGTTCTAATCCCAGAGGTAGAAAATCTTAATGTTCTGGTGGGCTCTGGGGTCAGAACTGCATTCACACCAGCTTCACTAATACCAGCCGTGTGATTCTAAGCACGTTTCATGCCCTCTCGGTGCCCCAGCCTTGTCATTTGTGGAATCATAGCTGTGCCTGAGGTTGTAGGAGAATTAAATGAAATCACGCCTGTACCGGAGCATGTGGTACCTGGGAGCAAACAGACGTGCAGCCCTGATGGACCACCTAGCGCTCCTGCCGGGGTCCTCCCGCACATGAAATGCCTCCTAAGACCTCCTCTGGCTTCCAGACATTCCCATTCGTTCTGCCACTGAGCTGTATGGTTTGCATAGTAGTCATTCCAAAGGAAATATCAAGTTGTTGTTTTTTTTAATCACAATTCATTAGAAAGAAAAAAATCACAGAATCCTGCCCATGGGTGAAAAATGTTTAAATTAGTACAAAACTGAAGTCGATGGTAGAAACAGAATGGCTCTGTTTGAATTCCCAACGGAATAAGATGGATTTCTATAGGAAAATGATGTAAAAGGTTTGCAATCTCAATTCTCTGAAATCTGGGGCTTCAGAAATCCAACGTGTTTTTAGTAGCTGACATGTGTCTCTCAAGGGCCTTGGACACGTGCTTGGTCCCTCACGTCCCCGTGGGCCACTCGCATCTTCACTTGCTGAGGAAACGGGGCTGGCAGAGCCCAAGGTGAGCGGGAAGCCCCACTTCTTGATCCCCGCTCTCTGGCAGGCAAAGGAGGTCTGAGCCAGGGTCAAAGGCAGGGGTAGCCCTGGTGGAAACCTTGCCCTCGGCCGGCTTTGTGGCCCTGGCCACTCTGGGTCTCCCTCTCCTTATCTGTAAGGTGAAGACTAATGGGCTGTGGTTCCAGAGGGTTCGATTCTGACTCTCCAGGAATGTGTTACTCTCAGTGTGGCCAGAGGGCCTGTAACATCTGTACCCCCAGCAGAAATGCAGAGTTCCGGGCCCCTCCCAGACCCACTGACTCAGAATCCACACTTGAACCCCACCGAGCCCCAGGTGATTCGGAAGCATTCCCAACACCTCTTTTGTGGTTATGAAAAAGTATGGCCAAGAAGGGGCAGACCCTGCCTCTCAAAGCAGGTGCATCTTTGCCTGCCCAGCTCTCGGCAGGGCTGCCGTCTTCAAGGGGCCCACTCCCAGGGAGCCCATCACCCCTCCGGCATCCCCGCACAGAGCCCGGACACCTCACCTGTGAAGCCACTGGCCTGGCTCGGGCCCACGGCGGTGACCAGAGCCAGCAGCGCCAGCACAAGGGTCCTGAGCATGGTAGGGCGGTGGCAGTGGCTCTGGCCTCTCCCAAGCGGCAGCACAAAGGGGCCTGGGCCACCTGGACCCAGAAAAAGGGCCCTTCCCTTCCCTGCGCCGCCGACAGTGGCAGTGGCTTCAGAGGGTGCACTCACCGGGAGCGTTCCCTTATGTCTGCTCGTAAACACCCACCACTGCCGCAGCAGTGTCCCTCGGGGCACCTGCGTGTCACAGCCCATTCTCCCTCCAGGCAGATGGCATCTTTCAGGAAAGGTGAGTACCCAACTGCCAGGCTGCATCTCTGGGTCCCATCTCGTTGTTACGCAGAAAACACATTTCAGACCTGAATCTGACTCCCTTCATCAAGTCCAAAGTATTCTCTTACCTTATCGTCCCAAACTGGCAGGAGAAAACAGCAGCAAATCAAAGTGGTACATCAGATTCAGAAAAGCATCCTTCACACAATTGGACAAAACAGATCAAAAGCCATAAAAATGTTCCTATGACCCAGTGATCCCTTCCCGAGGCTTGGTCTGAGGGCCATGAAGCTGCAGTCTCAGAGATGTTTATTACTTGCCAGAATTTAAACCGGCAAAGCGTGGAAGTGAGCCTTCGGGGGAGGAGGGGAGAGTAAGTTGTTATAGAGCATCTGGATGTAGCATCACCCAGATGTGCTCCCCATGAAGACGTTTAGCGGCGTGGAAACGGCACCTCATCATGTGAAATCAAAACAGCACCTCATACAGTTCTGTCGCCAAAAAGACAACAACTCTATGATTCTATAAAATTGGGCCCAATCCAGAAAGGACCAGAGGACTAAAACACGGTGAGGGATGACAGAATGATAGCTGATTTATGTTTTATTTCCATAACCATCGTGTGTTGTGTGAACTGGATTTTTTAATTTCGTATCAAATACTTCCTAGTTGGGCTTCCCTGGTGGCGCAGTGGTTGAGAGTCTGCCTGCCGATGCGGGGGACGCGGGCTCGTGCCCCGGTCTGGGAAGATCCCACATGCCGTGGAGCGGCTGGGCCCGTGAGCCATGGCCGCTGAGCCTGCCCATCCGGAGCCTGTGCTCTGCAACGGGAGAGGCCACAACAGTGAGAGGCCCGCGTACCGCAAAAAAAAAAAAAAAAACTTCCTAGTTGATGACACGTCCTTATTCCTCTGTTGGGCTGTCTTTCATTGTTTGGCACAATTATTAACATTAGATGAAGGTCTCATTAGTTCTACTGAGAAAACTTTCAAGTAGGGTAACAAAGATCCATCTTGGCTACATGTTTCAGAAGGATAATTCCCTTGTGTTCAAAATAAAAAACAGTTCTGCCAGAAGGGCCCTTCTAGCCTAACTCCCAAAGGACATCAGTACGTCTTTTATTCTCGGGAGATTAATTTCTGAGATGACTAACTGCTGCATTTGCCTGGTTAATGACTAGATCACAGATGCCAGGACAAGAAGACAAAAAAAGGAGCTGGAAATAATCACGCAGCTAAGGGGCTTAATGCAAGTCTCCTGGGAGACAGTACCCTTTATAGAAAAACAGTACTACAGGACTGACTCATAAACTCTGCTGCTGTAAAGGAGGTTAAAAAAAAAGTGTCAACAAGAAAAGAAAACATGTTAAAGCTATAATATAATATTCAAAAAATAAAATTTAACTAGCTCTAACAGAATAAATCAGAAAAGTATTATAATTAAGGAAAATATGAACATTTAAAATGTGAGATGAATCCGTGTTACAGTATGCTATCATCTCTTAGAGCTTTTGCTACTAGAGCATATGAGCACTTCTATAAAATACGAAGGTGGAATCAAAGATAATGTTATATTTTAAAGCTCAAAATTGGCCCTGTGCATGCACCATTTTTTCTCATCTTCAGAAACACCCTGCAAAGTAGGTCCCTTATCCCCGTTGTACAGATAAAGAAACAGAGGGTCTGAGGGGCCACACAGCCAATGAGTGGGGTTCAGCCCCGAAGCCCACATCCTTCACAGTCCACTCCACTCCCTGTCTGGCCACAGCTCCAAGAGAGGGGAGCAAAGTCAAGACATTTTACCAGCTGGGCGCTTCCTGCTGTTTGGAAGGTGTCCATAAAATGTTGTTACATCATGCTTTCTCTTTATATCGAAACTCATATGATTTAAAAAAATAAACCCTCAAAATTGGCAGCCTCTTCCTAGCTCTGTCCTCTCTCACCTTCCCGTTCATATCCTACGGGCATAGAAAGGGTAAGCGTGCGGGTTGTTTCTAGTTCATCCACAGAGAGGTGTTTCCCTCCAGTGTATTTTTTCTGCATCACGGCCACAGGGATTTTCCACATTTGACTCTTCCAGGCAAATGCTTTGAGGAGAAATAACCGTCCACTCTAACCAGCGGGGAGGAGGATGTCCCTCCAGGACGTCATGTCTGGGTGTGTCTGGTCACGGGTCCATCCAGCAAAGAGCCCCCAGGTCCCTCTTTTGGGGCAGAAAATCCAGCATCTTGCCTACACCGCGTCCAAGAACTGGGGAACTGGGGGAATCCAGCAGGGTGCCGGGCTAGACCTAAAGATACACACACACTCATTGACACTCACAAACTCACACTGGTGTGCAGACATATTCACACTCACACTTATATGTATACACACACTTATATGTATACACACACTCACACATGGCTGCAGTCATGTGTGCACACTCACACACTCACTCACCTATGCACAATCGCTCACACACATCTACACTCTCACACGCACATGTGAATGTATCCGTGAACTCACACGTGTGTGTGTAGACAGACTCACAACACTTGCAGGCTTGCACAATCAGATGCTCACACGTGCATGTGTACATACAGACACACACCTTTGCACGCTCACACACACGCACAAACACGCAGGATAAGCTTGAGCTCCCCGACCCTGGAACCGGTGTCTCCGCGGACCCGACCTGTGCTCCCTGCCATTGGTGACAGAGTCTGGGCCAATCTCTGCCCACTTCCTCCTCTGGAAGAGGACCAGATTGAACTAGGTGACCTCCAAAGGGCCTTTCTCATCTCTGGTTCTGAGTTCTGTGGTCCTATGAACAGTGGTTCGACAGACTCCACTACAAGATCACATCTGTCGTTACCCTGCAGGCCAAGATGTACACGCGTGCAGCGCCATCCTGGGATGTGGCATTGTGTCCCAAGGGACAGATGTGCAGGGCCATTGAGGGACTCCAGATATTGTCTGGCCAGGGACGGCGTGGGCAGCCTTGCTCACAGCCTGCTGCCTGGAATCCTGTTCCCTGCGCAGCCCTGGCGACCACCATCCAAGAGGGGCGGGTGGGAGGGGCCGTGCGGGGCCTGCCTTACCTGGCCCGGGGTGGGGGGCGGGGGAGGATGCACAGAAGAGGCTTGGGTGGCAGAGGTGTGGGGATGGAGGTGAGAACTGCCGTGGGGCACAGGGGAACTGGGGGGCTCTGGACGGGGACAGCGTGGAGTCTGGAGACTGCTCTGCTCGTTACCAGTTGGTGAGGCCATGCTGGAGGTGGGGAGGCGCCCCCGTCTCTGAGGGGTTATTTCCAGGGACACTAGCCATGATGGATGGCCATGATGAAGTTGTAAGAATGTTGTGTTTGGAAGACACCCTAAGCAATCGGGCCCAGCTTCTGACCCAGTCCAGGCTGCCCTCTGTCACACCGATTACCTAAAGCCATGTTCCCCGGGGCGCGGTGAGGACCACCCACATCCGAATCCTGCGGATGGGCTTAATGGAAGTGCAGGCGCCTGCTAGCCTCGCTCCAAACTTCTCAGGCTGTTCAGGGTGGGTCCCCAGGGGCTCAGGTCCCTCCAGGGCACACAAAAGCTTGAGCACGTTCTGCTCCCGCCGGCTGCCTCTAAATGGACATCCAGCTATAACTGCAGCACCTGGAGGCAGGTGTGCTACACCCTCTGCTTTGGGCAAAGCCACCACTGAGGCGGAGGGAAGGAGTAAGCAAGTGGTAGGTGGGGCGACATCCCCGGTGGCTGCCTCACTGCCCCTCCTCAGAGGGGTCAATTCTGGTGGCTCTCACCCCTGCTGCCCTAGAGATAGAATAACCAACCGTCCTGGTTTGCCAGGCTTCAGGTACTTCTCAGGATGTGGGACTTTCACTGCAAACCCCAGGAAAGTCCTGTGAAAACCACGATGAGTTTGTCAACTACTGGGAATCTCATTAAGAAATACCAGTCCCCACACTAGCTGAGGAAAGAGCTTAGGACCTCTGGGGGAGGGGCAGGACCCTCTTTCTTTAAGGCACCTGGTGCAGGGCGGGGGGCGTTCAAGGGGCAGCAAGGTGGACAACCTCTTGTCCAGTCCAGATCCAGCGTGGTTTGCCAACGAGGAAACGGAAGTGAGATGCCCTTGGACAAGGTGACTGCATGTAATGGGCTGAATGGTATGTCAGAAGATATGCCCAAGTCCTAAAAACCCCGGTCCCTGTGAATCTGACTTTATTTGGAAACAGAGTCTTTGCAGATGTAAGCAAGACAGAGACTGGAGTGATGCGTCCACAAGCTGAGGGACGCCAAGCGTTGGGGGCTACACCAGAAACTGGAAGAGGCAAGGTAGGAGTCTCCGTCTGAGCCTTCAGAAGGAACCATGCCGCCGACACCTTGGTTTCAGACTTCTGGCCTCCAGGACTGTGAGAAAATAATGTTCAGTTGTTGGAGGGCGCCCCAGTCTCCCCAGGACACTCACACACCAGCGACGTAGCCTCACCCACCTTTCCTGTGAACCCCCAGCTGGCACTCTTCCCTCCGCCCCCTGCCCTCTGCCCACCTCCCCTCTTATTCACCCCCACGAGCCCCACCCCTCTTCCAGCAGAGTTTATTTGGGGTGAACAATGAGAGACATTTGATACACGTGGGGTCTGTGAGCCACAGGTACATTCATTCTTTCAGGAAGTGTAGGCATTAACCTAAAATAACACAGCCGGGTTCTGTGCCTTCCAGGCATGGGGGCTTTCTGCAGCTTCCGGAAATGTCTCCAGAGGTGACTGATAAGTCTCATCCCTGGGCATTTCCCGCTGACAGCCCAGCCCGCTGTCTCGCTCTGCCAGCCGTGATCAAACGGGTCTATAACGCCTTCATCCCACTAGGAAAGCACCTTTTCCATCCTCCGGTGCAAGGGAGCTGTGCGCGGGCTTGGGCTGTATTGTCTCAGCCACATCTGGTGATTCCCCTGCAGGGACGACTCACTAGCAGCCCACACTTTGTTGTCCACACTCGACACTGGGCCTGCCTGGTTTCTTTGCAAACCTTCCCTCACTTTCACTTGGAAATTCTCTCACATTGTCTGTTTCTCGTACTGCCTACAGTGAGTGGTTTTCAGAGAGTGCTGTTTTCGTCCTGAGGCCTTTATCCTGCTGGATAGTCCTAGGATTCAGCACTGGGGCCTTAGCAGAGCTGCGTCAGAACACCCAGCACCCAGCACCAGGGCATCCAGGGCCCCAGCCCAGACCTAGCCCTCTCTGCCTCTCTGCCTGTCATGGCCTCAGCCAGTAGTACACGACAGCATTTCTCTTTGTGCTTCACAAGGCAAAGGGAGATTCGTCCTGAAAAAACTGGCGCGCATGTTGTGGACTAAATGTTTGTCTCCTCAAAATTCACAGGTTGAAGCCCACTGTGGCTCTATCTGAAGGAAGGAAGTATATAATTAAGGTTAAATGAGGTCGGAAGGATGGGGTCCTGATCTGATAGGGTTAGTGCCGTTATCAGAGGAGACCCCAGAGCCCTCTCCCTCTCCCTCTTTCTGCCACGCGAGGACACAGCGAGAAGGGAGCGGTCTCCAAGCTAAGAAGAGCCCTCACCAGACACCTACCCTGCTGGACCCTGATGGCGGACTTCCGGCCTCCAGGACTGTGAGAAAATAAATGTCTGTTGTTTAAGTCATGCAGTCTGTGGTCCTAGCTGACTTAGTGCATCGAGAAGCTAGCAACAACGTTGTTGACGGTAGCCGCCCAGCACTATGGGTCTTGCTGGTTTTCTGAGATGAGGTCAGAGGTGAGCTCAGAGCCTCCTGGGGGAAGAGAAAGCCCCCAAGATCACAGTCTGGGGGGCCTCACGAGGCACCCTGGGTGGGATTTTGCCTGCAGACAAGTGGAAACAAGAGGACACGAGAAGGGGTTGCCTGGCCTCCGAGGGAGCAAGGCGGGTCCACATCACAACCAAGAGCCAGCCGTGTTCAAGGTGACACAGGAAGCTGCTGGGGACAAGTGCGGGGCCAGAGCCCAGGAGAAAGCGCCGTTGCAGGTCTTGCTCCCGTGGGCACGTCCAGCCCTGACGGTTTGATTATGAAACAGCTCCAAGGAGGGGTAGGAAACAGGAAGTGAGAAAGGAGGAGGGGAGGCTTTGATACTGAGAGTTCACATTTGAGAAGAATCAAACATACAAGAAATGAGAGGAAGAGAGAGAGAGCTTTGCCTGCACAAATCAGGCTCCTCTGGGCTGTCCGTCCTTTTCATCCGCAAGCTGTTTACAATCAGCCCTCTGCCTGTCCGTCCATTCATTTCACACACGTCCCCGTGGTGCCTTCCAGGGCCACCTGGGGACTCAGCAGTGGACAGGGCTGACCCGGACCCAGAAAGCCCTCAAGTCTGCTGTGGGTTAAATCGCGTCCCCAAAAAAGATATGTTCAAGCCCTACCCCCAGTACGTGGGAAAAGAGGTCTTTACGGTTGTAATTTAGTTATGATGAGGTTATCCTGGCTTAGGGTGGACCCTAAATCCAATATGCTCGCTGTCTTCCAAGGAGGGAAATTTGGATACAGACTCACAGAGGCCGTGTGATGACGGAGACCGAGGCTGGGGTCAGCTGCAGGTCAAGGGACACTGGGGACCGCCGGCCACCGCAGAAGGGGACACAGCCCTGCTGACTCCTCGATTCTGGACTTCTGGCTCCTGGGCTGTGAGAGAACAAATTTCTGTTGCTTTAAGCCCCCCAGTTTGTGGAGCTTTGTTACGCTGGCCCTAGATATCACACAAAATACAATGGAGAAGTCTGACATTAAATATAATTTCACAACTAATTGTGTCCTGACAACGGGGCCCGTGGAGAAAGCTGAGACCTGGAGGTTGAGGCACTACCTGCAGAGGCTCTGGGGCCGACAGCTACATTCCTCCAAGGAACTGGTGGAGGGGAGGGCCCCGGGGCTCAGAGAGGCCAGATGCGGCCCCAGCCCGTCACATCATGCCATCTTTCAAGCCACAGCCCAGGACAGCGTGACCTCTGAGGGCCGTGCCTCTCTTGAAGTGGGTATTGAGGCAGAGTGCCAGGGAAAGCATCCCGGTGTCACCTCCACGGTGCTGACCTCCACGGAGTATGTGACAGGGCCTCGGTGTCACTCAGGGCCAAGCCACAGGAGGTCGATGTCAGTTTCAGCAGG
>NW_006779682.1:329784-340554 GCF_000442215.2 Lipotes vexillifer
GAATCTAGAGCACTGTGACAAGGAAACGCTCGTGCTGGTGAACCCGCAGAGGCAGCTGGGGCTCCAGCACCACACCCTGTGCACCCCACCAGGGTCGCACCCAGGAGCACCACTTGCACGCCTCCAGCCTCTGCGTCTGAGATTACAGCCACAGGGCAAGGCTCCCTTCACGAGGGGGTGGCTTCAGCTGGGGGTGAACAGGCACTCAGCTCTAAGGAGCATGATACAGAGCGAGAGGGACCCACCGGCCGCCAGGGAGGAAGAGCTTGCCCTGGGCTTTTGGGCCCCACGGGTCTGGCTCCATCTCTCCATCACCACTACTTTCTGAGCAGCCTTGGAAGGCACAGAGACAATGCACTTCCTCACGGGTGGCCCCATGAGCTAGAGACCCTAGTATGTGACCAATGTTTCATCAAGGCTCTTGTGCCTGCTAGCCCCTCGTGAAGGTGGAGAACATGGGTGACCTTGAGATGACCTTGGGCAGGAAAGGGCAGTGCAATGTCAGCTGCAGTCACGTCCATGCGTGAGACCCACTGGACACATAGACTCCTTGCCACTGGTGGTCTGGGGACAGACAGGCAGGCAGTGAAGGCCTGGCCTGGAGGTGGATCCGATGGGAGCTGGCTGTGCTTGGGGAAGCTGTCCCCACTAGTGGTGCAGGTGTGGGTGCTCAGCCTGGCCACGTCAGTAGATGGTCAGGGTTAGGGCAAGCAGGTGACACTGTGGCAGCCAGGACAGCATGGATGATGGGCACACGGGTGCCACAGACAGGGAGCCAGGGCAGGGGTCAGTGGCCGGCCTCGGGAAGGTCCACCAGTGGTGGCAGGGCTGGCCCTGGGCCACAAACTCCTGATCCCCAAAGGACAATGCCCAGGGCCATCTTGGGATGGGGAGGGACCCTGAACAGACCACAGGACCAAGGCACAAACGGAGGCTGAGCCAGCAGAAACTGGGTCCAGGGTCCAAGCCAGCCTGGGGCTGGAGGTCAAGGTCAGGCATCACAATTGGGGCCCAGCCTGAGGGGCTGATGCTCGGGAAGGACACCAGGGCCATCAGGTCAGGGTTGGACCAACAAGGAAACAAATATTGGTCCAATCAGCACCAGCTCAAATACTAATTCCTCCTTGTAACCTCCTGCCCTCCCCCTCTCCCATCTCTCTTCCTTCTGAAGTTTTTGGCCCCTTTGTCCCTTATATCCATGTGAATAAAGGTCTCCTCTCCTGATGGACAGGGGGCAAACCAACGGGAGGGATCATGGCTAAGACCACCTCCTCCTGGTACCCAGCCCAGTGCCTGGCATACAGTAGGTGCTCAATAAGTTCTTATTAAGTGAATGGCCTTGGGTTAGCCCACATGCACATTAGCGGATCACCAAGACAAGCACACGGAACAGAGGTCCCCATGGCCAGCTTCCCCCACCCTCTGCCTTGAAGGCACCTTATTTTCATGTCAACAGACTGTAACAGAGCCACAGCCTTGCCCCCCAGAGTAATCCAGACCACTCTGGTGTTCAGACCTTCAGGAAAATGCTGCATTCTGGTGATCGGGCTCGGCTGGTTCGGTCCCCTTTCCACGGAGGTTACAAATGGGGAAAGATCACTTTTGGCAGCTTTCTTCACTTATTTCCTGGAGAAGGAGTCCAAGAGTGAGAGGAGGACCTTCCCAGATGAGAAACTGATGCCCAGTTGTGCGTGTGGTCTTAGAAATATATCTAAATTTAATATTATTATGTGTTGAAAATTCTCATGGGGGGAGGCTCCCTTTAAATCAGACCACTTCACAAATCACTGACCAAGAAAAGAGTCTGAGTATCGCACCATAGGACAAAGAAGACCCTCTGGAAAATCTTGGCCGGTATTTGAACCTGGAAGAGACGCACAGCATAACGCAGAAATCTCTGCTGGACGCTCAGCCCTGAGGCTGGATGATGCCTTCCTAAGGGCTGGACAGCCAGGCCAGCACAATCACCCTGAGGGTTTGGTAATGGGTTCTTAAACTGCAACCCATTACAAAACTGGAAGTGGAATGGAAGTTCTGGAACTTCCTTCCAGATGAGTAACTTCTTTTCTATTTTCCGAAAGTTAGGAGGTTTTCTTGTTGTTGTTGTTAAGAGATACACTGGAAGTGATGTTAAGAAAAACATACCCTTTCTGAAAACCTCAAAGTATGTGAAGAAAGTCCACCAGTGTCCCAGTGCTTTGCTGAGGCTTTTCTGGGGGAGGGAGGGCCTGGAATTCCGAGCCCAGCATTCGCAGAGTAAATGAATGAGTGTTTGCTCCACAGCGTTCGGTGGTTTGGGGCTTGTATAAATAAGAGACAGACAGATGAGAAAGCCCAAACAGAAAGACCGGCCTGGAATGTCTCGCTGACTGGTGGGGCCGTGGAGAGCAGTTTTCCATCCCAGAAGGAAACAGACAACGCAGCGTTTCCAGCACGACACCCGGGGAATCTGCTGAACAAATTAGGGAGAAATGATACGTGCAACGTCTGGGGGGCAACCGTCTCTTGGATCTCAACAGTGTTGGAAGGGAAAAACAAGTGGGGGGCGCCTGAGAAGGCAAAGATGACAACCAAGGGTGGTAGGTGTAGTGGGTAGAACAGAGTCTCCCCCCCAAAAAATTCGTGTCCACTCAGAACCTCAGAATGTGACTCTTTTGGAAATAGGGTCTTTGCAGATGGAATTAAGGTAAAGACAGAGAACGAGGTCATGCTGGATCAGGGTGGGCCCTGAATCCAATGAGCCTGTCCTTTTGTTTTTTTGCGGTATGCGGGCCTCTCGCTGTTGTGGCCTCTCCCGTGGCTGGAGCACAGGCTCCGGACGCGCAGGCTCAGCGGCCATGGCTCACGGGCCCAGCCGCTACGCGGCATGTGGGATCCTCCCGGACCGGGGCACGAACCCGTGTCCCCTGCATCGGCAGGCGGACTCTCAACCACTGCGCCACCAGGGAAGCCCAAGCCTGTCCTTCTAAGAGACAGAAGAGGACACCCAAAGGAGACAGAGATTGGAGTGATATATCTCCCGGCCCAGGAACACCAGGATGGTAGCAACGCAGGGACTGGAAGAGGCAGGTGGAGTCTCCCCGCAAGCCTACAGAGGAAGTGCAGCCCTGCTGACACCTTGATTTGACTTTTGGCCTCCGCGCTGCAAGACAATACATTGCCGTTGTTTTAAGCCACGAACTTTGTGCTAATTTGTTGCAGCAGCCCAGGACACTATTACAAATGAAAGGGATTAAAGGCTCCCACAGGACTTAGGCAGGTCCCACCCTGTGTCTTTGCTTGCTGGTGTGTTAGTTTCTGCTGTATAACAAAGTGAATCAGCTATACATATACATACGTCCCCACATCCCCTCCCTCTTGCGTCTCCCTCCCACCCTCCCTATCCCACCCCTCTAGGTGGTCACAGAGCACCGAGCTGATCTCCCTGTGCTGTGCGTCTGCTTCCCACTAGCTGTTTTATTTTTGGTAGTGTATATATGTCCATGCCTCTCTCTCACATTGTCCCAGCTTACCCTTCCCCCTCCCCATATCCTCAAGTCCGTTCTCTAGTAGGTCTGTGTCTTTATTCCCGTCTTACCCCTAGGTTCTTCATGACCTTTTTTTTTTTTTTTCCTTTCTGGACACAGAACTGGTGCAGAATTTTTAAGTGGTTTGCCCTCAAGTTTTCACAAACCATTCTGAGAAAATTAGACGAAGAAACCGTTGGTCAGGCAGTGGTGGGAGCAGAGGATGGAGGGAGGGATTCCGAAATCAAGCTCTGACTCTGCTTCCAGGCTGAGGTATCTCCTCTCCCCTGGCCTACAAGTCAAGAGAAGAATGGCACTGTGTCACTAAGCGCCCGAGAAAGGCAGAGTGGCCAGGTAGGGGGTGCAGGACCCCCCAGGATAGGTCTGGCCGTGCACAGGCAAAGGGGCTTAAACCAGACCGAAAACCATGCCGGACCTCACATCCATCTGTCTACTGAGGGGCCTTGCCACACCCCCCTGGGCCCACACCCCCCTGGGCCCTGCAGAGCTGAAACCCAGCAATGCACAATAATTTCGAATTCTCCTTTTCTCAATTTTTATAAACTGGAAATAAAATGGCCTTTTATCATCCGATTTATCCTCTTGGAAATACTCTTTTTTAGAAGAATGGGCACGGATCCCACCCATGAGGGCTCCATCCTCATGACTTCATCACCTCCCAAAGGCCCCACCTCCTAATACTGTCACATTAGTGATTAAATTTCAACAGATGTATTTTGGGAGGACAAAAAACATTCAGACTATAGCACAGAGCTTATAACATATATATCAATACACATATATGCATATATATATAAAAAGATAGGTTATACTATATATATATATATATATATATGAAAAGTATATACATAAAGAGACTATTCTGTATGTATCAATATATGTGAAAGGAAATATAGAGAGACAGATTATACTATAAATATCTAAGAAAAGATATCTAGGCGTAGACGGACATTATACAATACATATGAAAAGATATAGAGAGATTATGCTATATATATATAAGAACAGATATATAATAGAGATTAAACTAGAGAGAATGGAGCAGAATTCTACCCACTGGTGAATCAGCTGAAAGCACAGGAATGTCTTGCCCAATTCTTGCAGCTTTTTTCTAAGGCTGAAATTATATATCACAATGAGAAGTTTATAAATCATTACGATGGCAACGCACCGCCTTGATCCCTTAGGGTTGACCTGGGAAAGCAGAAAGGCGGTCTCTCGCCAGGCAGGACCTGTCTGGGCCATCTGTCCTGAGGACTCCTCCAAGCCAAGGCAGCTGCCCGGCCTTCGCAGGCATGAGGGGGTTCAAAGGGCACTTACCGAGTCCAAAGCCTAGAATAAGGCTTCATGGACTGCTGTCAGCTGGGCTTTGCAGGGACCTCGGTGACCATGATGAGCGGAGATGTGCAGGCCACGCACCTAGGGAGTGCAGGGAGGGCCGAAGGGACGGGGGCCCAACGCGAGTTCCTCCTCCAGGGCCCTCTTGGGGCCCTCAGGCCTGGCCTTGCTCCCAGCCCCATGCACTTCCACCAGAGCAGACCACCCCCGCTCTGTGATGGGGACACCCAGCCCCCAAGTCAACAAAAGCTCCAGAAGGGGCAGTGTCCTGGGCCATCCAAGTGGCAGCTCTGGCCCAAGTATGCAGAGAGGGATGCCCAGCTGGGCCACTGCCTGGGTCAGAGCCCAGTACAGTCTGAGCCCCCAAAGCCATGGTAGGTCCCCCGGATCCCAAAGCTGATAACCCCCAAGGGCTGCATCAAGCCCCTGATTTCTCCCCCGGAGATGCAGCCCCTGAGTGTGCATCTCCTCCCTGTCAGCCCTACAGCGACCCTGCTTGGGGACAGAGCGCCAGCAGGACGAAAACCAGTCATGAGCCACACACTCGCCCCCCAGGTGGTCTGAGCCAGCTGCCTGGGCGATGGGACCCGCACTTTTCACAGTCCTGCCCCGTTTCCACTCCATTCGTTCAAGATGCATTGACTGAGAACCTGCCGTGTGCCACCAGCCTGTCCCAGGCCCTGGAGTCCCGTGGTGACAGCTCGAACTGAGGCTCCTCAGGGCTCTGAGGAAGCAGGGTCGTCTCTGCCTGGTTCTCGAGGCCCAGCCTTGAGTTCAGCCTGAATCCATCACCAGGCTGCACTTGGTGTTCCAGCAGATGAGTCCCTGGCCGCCCACTCACAGGGCCCCCCAGGTCTCTTTGCAGGCGTCCAGGCCCCACTCGTCTCCCCTACGCAGTCCATCCTCTTTTCGAGATGGACCCTGCTGTCCTCTGCCCTCCGTGCAAGGGCTCCTCTGCCTTCCGAGTCTCAGGCCCCCCATGGCTTTCTCTTCTCCCGACCTCAGGGTCTCCCATCCATGCCCTCCTAGCTGACGGATAAGTCCATCTTTCCCTCACTTCTCGCCAATAGAAAGTCTCTGTCCACTCATGTTCATGTCTTGAGCCGGGCCAGGTGGGTTATGTCTATATGCTGACCTGTCAGACCTGTCAGGATCGTGGAGAGGTACCCATGGGTTCCCAGCACCCGATATGCTATAGAGGAAACCGTATCAGGAGCAGGTCTAGAAGTCTCCTGAGGTCCAAGGAGATTTCGGGCTGGGCCACTCAAAGCGTGGTCCCCCGACCAGTGGCAGCGGCATCACAGGGAGCTTATTAGTCACGCTGACCCAGGCTGACCCGGAGCAGCTACATCAGAATCTGCAGTTTTAGAAGCCCTCCAGGTGACTCGTGTGTGCATGAATATTTGAGAAGCAACTGGTTTAGAGGATGCTTGCTATGGGGAAGAAAGGAAAGAAAAAAAGGTGACGGAGTTTTAATCAAGGGCGTCTGCCCAGGAGCAATGAACTCAGCTGCAGGTGCGAACACCGAGGTTCGGGCACAGACTCCCACAGCTTCCCACTGACCTGTCCCTGGCGTCGGACAAGCAGCTACCGGGCAGTTACAGACGAGGTCAGTTGGATGCCCTCAAGCAAGTTGCCAGAGCAACCTGACCCCAGCCCGCTTGTTACCGTGGAGGGAAGAAAACGATCAGGTGGTTTTCCTGAGCTCCTGCAGGATGGGAGCAGCCACCACCACCCTGTGTGCTTGTACAGCTCCGTCCCCTGGCCCTCACCTCCTCACAGCCCAGCACTTCATGTGCCAGAAAGTATCGGCTGGAACCAGTAAGAGTAGTAAAGCATCGGGCATGGAGGGTCCTCCACTCAGTGGTCCGCAGCCGGGCTATAAATCTGCAGCAGCAAAAGCCAGTGAGCTCACACCTGGCTTCCCTCTGGGCATGGTGGTGATGACCTAACTCTGGAGCAAGGCGACTTCGTCTCCAAGACACAGGGCACGCTACTCAGAAAATAAAGTGCCGAGGTGATGACATCAGAATCTTAAATTCTTTTTGGCCACAATAAAATTCTGAAGGTCTAGAAGTTACAGCTTGCTATTGCTTTACTTAACGCCTCCTAACTTCTGACATGCACAGTGGGTACCTTCCCTTATACATAAGAAATGGCGAGCATTTCTCCCCCAGTGCACAGCCCATCCTGCTGCGAGGTCACGCTGGATTCAGCACAGTGAGGTCATCATGTTCCCCAACAGACGTGGAAACCAACGGCTCCCCAGATGTTTGGACTAGAGCCGCTGAAACTCAATTTTGGTTTCCCAAAATTCCCCCCACTTCCCCCCAGCACAGCCTCTGTTAAACCAGACTCTTTGTTTCCACTGAGACAGTTTTTGAGTAAATATTGCCATCAAAGATTCCATCCTGTTTCAACGAAACACAAAATAGTCAGTTAGCAGGAAAATCTAAATCCTGCCTTATTGTTTTAAACACAAATTTCAAAAGCCGTGATCCCCTGGCCCTGTCCTGCACCAGAGTCTGCTGAAATGGCCCGGCTTTTGCTTCTGCACTTTGGGGCACAGAGAGAGGACGAGTCACAGATGATGATCCTTGTCCTAAAATGAGGCTGAATCGAGGAAGCAGAGGTTTCTCCCTGAGTCACACGTTCCGTCTCTGGAGGGCAGATAGGGCGGATGCTGAGTAGAGGCCAGCCTTGGTTCAGCGGAGCCAGCAGGAAACTCCCAAGGCTCCCAGACCTGCTGCACGGCCGGGCCCTGTGCCGTTTAGGCAAAGGTGGACATGGAGACCGTCGTGGGCGTGGAGGAATAAAACAGTGCGCCAGAGAGAGGACGAGTCACAGATGATGATCCTTGTCCTAAAATGAGGCTGAATCGAGGAAGCAGAGGTTTCTCCCTGAGTCACACGTTCCGTCTCTGGAGGGCAGATAGGGCGGATGCTGAGTAGAGGCCAGCCTTGGTTCAGCGGAGCCAGCAGGAAACTCCCAAGGCTCCCAGACCTGCTGCACGGCCGGTCTCTGTGCCGTTTAGGCAAAGGTGGACATGGAGACCGTCGTGGTCGCGTAGGAATAAAACAGTCCGCTCACCTACTAAAGTCACCTGACAAGTCTGGCGACCACGATAACAAAGCCACCTCTGAACCCTCTGGGGAGCTAGGGCAGGGATGGGCAGCATTACCTAAATACAATCAAGTTCTACATAGAAAGCAAACACTTCCAATTCTACTTGCTGTCTTTCGGCTTATTTATCCATTACCTTCCTTCCCCCACTTGTGGAAAGGGCCAATTCTGATCCTCATGGAAACCAGTGGCTCCTGTATTCATTCACTCACAGCTGCTGGAGGTGACTCTCACCCACCTGCTCACTCCACCCTGAGTGTCCATGGCCACACGTTGAGCAGACAACCTCCCCCATGCGTGCCTCCCTTTGGCGGTGTTCCAGGAGAGATAGGGGCTATCTTAGCCCAGATCACATGCAGAAATGCAGAACCACGGCGGGGAAAGTCTGCATTCAAACAAATCGTTATTTTACTTGTGCTACCATCTCTGCCAGGGATTCCAGTAATAAAAGGAATTGTGTGTATTTGAATCCCATTTTCAGCACCAACAAAGCAGATTTGAATTCTCCGTCCTTCCACCTGTTTGGGTCTGTTCTCCTATGAGGTGCCCAAGGTTCATCCTGCACCCTGACAGATACCGGCAGTCGTCAGTGGACTCCAGGGACCACGGGGACTTTACCAAGGTAGGAGTAGGGTGCGGGCGAGGTTTGGGGAAGGGAAGGGTGGTGAAAACAAGGACACGTGGGATCTGTGGGTCTTGAAAGTCTTAAGGTGGGAAACTTCATAGCAATGCCACACACTCACACACACACACGCAGACACACGTCATTTAGGTGTTAATCTCCCTCATGAGATTTAGCTACAGGGTCTAAGTGCAGTTGGCATGTGACTGATTGGCCAGTCCCAGGGCCTAGAGGACTGAGGGGTCAAGGCTGAATTTCTGCCTCCGGGGCATTACCTTCCCTCCATCCACAGCCCCCTCCCACTGCCCCTGCCCACCCAGCCCCCAGGGGGGCCTGTGCACCCACAAGCCATGAAACAGGCACGGCCAAGACATCAGAGGGCCCAGGGAAGCCTGGAGACTGCCCTATGTGGAAAGGAGAGGGGTCTGTGCCCTCCTGCCCCGTGGTCACCGGCTGACGAGACAGAGACCAGAACTGAGCAGAGCAGAACCAGAGGCGCCAGGTGGGGCTGAGGCTGAGGACAGTGGCTCACAAGGGCAATGAACGCCAGCGGCTGAGCCAGAGAAAGGCTGGGCTCAGACGCATTCACGCAAATTCCAGGCCTCGTAACCAAGAGGAGCCCCGTAGAGTCAGAAAGAGGGAAATAAGAAAATAGCACCATTTTATGCAATAGATTGTCAACTTGTAAAATCAGCTTCTTTCCTCTTCCTCCCACCAAGAAGGGGCCCAGGTTGCAAATATAAATAGGTACTGTCTTAGTCAGCTCAGGCCACTAAAACAAAACACCGGAGACCGGGCAGCTAATAAAAACCAGACGTTCATTTCTCACAGTTCTGGAGGCTGGAAGTCCAAGACCCAGGCACCAGAAGACACTGCGTCTGGTGAGGTCTCTCTTCCTGGTTCGTAGATGGTAGCTTCTTACTAGGGCCTCACATGGTAGAAGGAGCAGGGAGCTCTCTGGGGTCCCTTTTATAAGGGCACCAATCCCATTCATGAGGGCTCCACCCTCATGACCTAATCAACTCGCAAAGGCCCCACCTCCTAACACCATCACATCAGGCATTAAGATGTTGACACATGAATTTGGGGGGCGGGGACACAAACGTTCAGACCACAGAAGGTACCCAGAATCTGTGTGATGATGGAATTTGGGAGGTCCAGCATCTTCATGGACACCTCCAAAGCAGGGGACTGTTAGATCTTGGAAAAGCCTATTCTGGGGATCCAAGCCACAGCACAGGGGGTATCTGAGGCGAGCCGAAGCTGGAATCAGATGCCCAGAAGAACCTGCCCCCAAGCTGAGGCAGGCTGGGTGGGGAGGGCAGTGGAACAGGATATGAAAGATAGGCCGGAGTACCTGCCTAGAGGAATGAGTTAAATGGGTCTTATATGTCTGAGCTTTTAACCAAATGGCAGTGGGGTCCCAAAGCTACACGTGGCCTTTGTCAACCATCTGACAAATGATGCCCTTCGTTCTTAGGGACAGGACAAGAGCTCATGGATAAAACTATGGGGCTGGCCAGGGCACCTACACTCCCGTGCACGCACAACTGTCCCAAGAAGAGCCATTGTCACCAACAGAGCCTGAGCCGGGCCTTAAGGCTCAGAGGTCTGACAGGGCCCAGCTTCATTGTTTACCACCCGGTTGGCTACAGCTAACTACTCTGAGTCTCTGCTTCCTCGTGGGTAAAATGAGGATGAGACTAATGCCCGGCCCCCAAGTCCTTGTCAGGATCAAGAAAGTACGTCCCTAACAAAAGGGTAAACAGATGCTCTGAAATATTACGTCGGTTTTTAGAACCTGTCATCCCCTGGCCCTACTGCCACCCCACGCAGGCCACCTGGGACTCCTTGTTGGGGGAGCTCCTGCCTCAACCTCAGGCAACACAGATGGCTGTGAGGGGCTGGCAGGGACCCACCTTCCACTGCCAGGGCCATCCGGGCGAGGCTGCACCAGTGAACAACGACAGCAGCAGAAACATATTGAACTAGCACACATCCAGCTGCTACACTTCATTCTGCTTTTGGCTGTAATTACGTTACAACCGGGAGCATTAGAAGGAAGGTTGACTAGGACTAGAGTCTCTGCCCATCCTTGGCTCTGGTTTGGGTCACAGCAAACCATCTACCTTCTTTTTTTTTTTTTTTTTTTTTCCGGTA
>NW_006779682.1:340801-351783 GCF_000442215.2 Lipotes vexillifer
CCCCTGCATCGGCAGGCGGACTCTCAACCACTGCGCCACCAGGGAAGCCCCATCTACCTTCTTGATTCACCGCTGCTGTCAATTAAAAAATCTCTGAGGCCCGTCACATATGGATTCCCAGCCGCTGGCTCAAGAGTATAGGATGCTTGCAGGCACCTACCACCTGACATTCGAAGCTCCCGCCGTGTTTTTATCTGTTTCAGATCTCACCGTGCAGGAGAGACCAGCTGGGTGTCATTGAGGGAAGAGTTGTGTTCGCGGTGGGAAGATCAGAGCTGACTTCCGGTTCAGGCCCAGCGGACCCGATGGTTCTTCCACGGTGTGATTCCAGACTGGTTAGGAAGGTCACCTCGCCCCAAATACACCCTGCCGGGCTGAACCCCTCCTTCCCCTCATGCTTAATCAGAGTAGGATGGCAGTTGGCAGCTGTGCATCCATTTTGTAGGACAAATTAATTTAGAAGCAAGTTTCTAAATGTCAGAAAACCTAACTCCAGATGTTTTGTTATTATCCAAAGATCACGATGAATAAATTGGACTCGTTGCAACGGAATGAAATGTATCACAGAGCATTACTCCAGAATAATATTTTCTCTTTCTAAAACATAATTGTGCCCTTACTTGTTTTTCAATTAAATGGACATAACACACCCTTATCAATTTTCCAAGTAAATGAACATAATTGATCATAGTACATAAGAACTTTCATTGATGCCCGAATTTCACTTCCCTCATAACAAACCCCAAGACGAGGATCGGCGTGCAGATAGCTGGTTTGGGGGGTGGTAGGAAGCACAGCGGGTGAGGGAGGTCGGGGACCTGAATGAGAGAGCTGGTTCCTCTGGGGCTGCGTGGAGAAACCAGGCAGAACACATGGCAGGACTGTCCCAATGAGGAAAGCGAGAGCCAATTTCCATCCCTGTTGCTTGGGGGTCACTCCTAGACCTCGCCTCCCCGTCCTTCAGCCCATCCCATGAGCAGGACAGATTCACGCCTGAGGCCAGAGAACGTCACGGATGCTGTTCCCTCGGAGCAGCTGGGGCTTTTTCTGGGGGAGGGGACCCTGCAAAGTGGCTGGGGTGCCGACAGCTTCCAGCTGGTGGGACAGTACTTGGTTCTGTCCTCTGCAAACCGTAGCACTCTCGTTTGTGTGGGAGCTTGAAGAACCTGGGCGCTTCCTCCTGCCGTCTTGTCGATCGCATCCCCCTTTTCCCACCCTCATCCCGGCTCTGCTGGCTGTACCTGTGTCCACGGCGGAGCCCCGGTCCCAGCCCCACAGCTCGTCTCGTCTCTGCACCTGCTTCCTCCTTAAAGGATCCCACAACCCACCGGTTGTTCATGCCGGAGACGGGGTCACCGTGACCCTCCCCCACCCTCATCCCCCACTCTCCATCAGCCTCCGGTCCAGGGAAAATTGACCTCCTGAGTCCTCTTCTCGTCCGGCTCTGCTCCCCCTGTTGTCACTCTGACCCAGACTATTACCTTCCCTCCACTCTGGATGTGAGTGGCCACTTCCAACGTCCACTGCCCTGTGGTCCACGCCACACACGGCCGCTCCGGGCACCAAACTCTCTGTCCTCCAGCCTGCGGTTCAGGTGCTCCAGAGTAAGTCCCCAAGTGAATAAACGAGTGAGTAAAGGACTGCTGTTCCTTTCAAACATGTCTGGAATCCACCACCTGCTCCCCCCACACTGCCCTTCGGTGCCTCACAAGTTTCAACTCTTGGCCTAAACGTCACTTACAGATGCTAAGTCTGGCTCTGAGGCCAGAGGAGCTCCAGTTATAACAAGCTGGACTTTCTCATCATGCCCCTTATCACAACGGAATTCAAGATTTGTAGAATTGGGGCTTCCCTGGTGGTGCAGTGGTTGAGAATCTGCCTGCCAATGCAGGGGATACGGGTTCGAGCCCTGGTTTGGGAAGATCCCACATGCCGCGGAGCAACTAGGCCCGTGAGCCACAACTACTGAGCCTGCGCGTCTGGAGCCTGTGCTCTGCAACAAGAGAGGCCGCGACAGTGAGAGGCCCGCGCACCACGATGAAGAGTGGCCCCCGCTCGCTGCAACTAGTGAAAGCCCTCGCACAGAAACGAAGCCCCAACACACCCAAAAGTAAATAAATAAATAAATTTATTTTTAAAAATTTCAGGCAATTCCGGGCAGTCCAGTGGTTAGGACTCCAGCTCTCACTGCCGAGGGCCGGTTCTTCATCCCTCATCGGGGAACTAAGTTCCCGCAAGGTGAGCGGCATGACCCCCGCCCCCCCCCAAAAAAAAACTGTAGCATTTCACATTTGGTAATCATCTGTCTTCTCCCCAAGACTGTAAACTCCCTGGAGGCCAAAATAACTGCAGACTCCCCAGCCCTAGTGCCAAGGAGGTAGGCAATGTCGTATCTGGTGAATGGTACAAGAGTGTCAAACTGGATTTCAGGTCGATGTGGCTAGTCCTCTGAGCCAGGGGCTGCGTCCAGCGCTCATGAGACTGGAGTGTTCAAATCAGCTGAGAACTCAGAGCCTCCATCAAGTGGAAACAAGAACCAAGATTGTCAGCTCTGAAGCAAGAAGGGACAGGAGTCCTCTGGGGGATGCGGGGGCTAGAGGGAGCTCTAAGGCAGCCGGACCCGAAAGCTTGGTTCCTGTTCTGTCACCCACGGGCCGGGGAGGGAAGCTTTGCCAAGACATCAGCTTAGGACAGAGATGGCAAAGCTGAGCCTTAGCTGAGGAAATGGCCTCCTTATCCAGCCCATGAGCACACTCCCAGCCAGAAACACAGGTAACAAATTCCAGAGGGCCAGGCGAGTCCCCAGGGACTAGAGCCGTGATGTCCCAGGGAGGCATGGGGGAACCCAGAGTCTCAGGATGGGGCCCAGAGCGTCATGCTCAGCACAGGTGAGGACAAGTCTGAGAATCCCCTCCAAAGAGGTGGTGAGGCCACCCCAATCCAAGCTGGACAGGGGTCAAGTTTGGGTCCCCTGGCCCAAGCTCCAATCTGGCCAGGGCTGGGCAAGAGTGAGCCCCCTGCAAGAACTGGGAAAGTCCTGGATGAGCTTTTACAGGAGAGTCAGAGAAGAAGCCGTGGAGAAACGGACCTGGGCCCGTTCCTACTGGGGAAGGCCTGCGTCCACCACAACCAGTAACTTTTAGGATCTCTGACAACTCCCTTTTTTATTCAGCGTGCCTGTTTCCCTGCTTCGGCCAATAGTAGACCTCGTGTATCAGCTTCCTGTGGCTGCTATAACAACGACCACAAACGGAGTTTAGAACAGCACAAATGTATGTCCTTCACGAGCTGGAGGTCAGAAGTTCAGAACCAAGGTATCGGTGGGGCTGCATTCCTTCCAGAACTGGAGGAGAAACTTCATGTCCTTGCCTCTTCCAGCTTCTGGGGTCCACGTGCATCTTTGGCTTGACCCCTCCTTCCAGCTGTGCCAGCGGCACAGCATCTTCTCTTTTCCCTGATCTCTGCTCGGTCACATCTTCTCTGACCGCGCCCCCCACCCCCCGCCTCCCTCTGTCCCTTGTTAAGGCCCTTGTGATCACACGTAGGACCCACCTGGATCCAGAATACTCTTCCGCTCTGAAGATTCTTAACTGAATCATACATGCCAAGTCCCCTTTGCCGTGTAAGGAAATATATTCACGGGTTCTGAGGATTGGGACGCGGGCCCCTGCGCCCTTGTCCTCAAGAAAGCAGCGGGAAGCTTGCACCCAGCTCCCATATTGGAGAATGAGAGGAGGCGTGGCGGGCGAACCCAAGGGGAACCGAGTCATCACAGCCAGTGCAGAGCCTCCAGGAGGGGGAAGCCCAGACCTGAGTGAAGGAAGGGGAGGGTAGGAGGGAGCCGTGCAGAACTGAGAAATGGCTCTGTGGGTTAGCCAGCAGGCAGCCTGGGTTTTCCACCTTGGATAGAGGCAGGATTCTGGAGACACACTCTTCAAGGTCAAACCGAGTCACACAGCCAGTGCAGAGCCTCCAGGAGGGGGAAGCCCAGACCTGAGTGAAGGAAGGGGAGGGTAGGAGGGAGCCGTGCAGAACTGAGAAATGGCTCTGTGGGTTAGCCAGCAGGCAGCCTGGGTTTTCCACCTTGGATAGAGGCAGGATTCTGGAGACACACTCTTCAAGGTCATCTCATCCTACTGGCCATCATCTCTCCAAATGTCGCTGTGAAACGAGTAAGTATCTCATTTGAGGAAGACTTTAGAATCCCACCAGCTTGTCGAGCTATCACGCCCGTTTCCATCCTCTGAGATCCAGACCACATGGTTCCAAATGGAAAGAATGAGACCCATGCCAAGAATTGCGATTGACAAAGCTTCACGCCAGCTCAAGATGAAACTTGTTGGCATGTAGATTCGTGCTCCTAACCAACCTTGATGCCGAAATGTTGCATCTGCTTATACTCCTGTCGTTCATTTATTCATTCGGTTGGTTGTGCAATACCCAAGTCCCTGGCGGCAACTCTGCTCACAGACCTTTGATCTGCTCCCGGTGAGTCGGGCCTCTTTTCCCACCACTTCCACTAGGAAGAGCTGTTGTAATCGGGCATTGTGGCTGAATGTCTGGAGACCAAATGACAGCACAAGAATTTAACAGGTAAGGTCAACGTACTGTTCCGTGGTGGCAGATCTAAGAAGGAGGGCTCCTGGCCAGTCCACAGCTGTCCGCAGGAGTAGTAGGTGACACCTGGACAGTCCACAGCTGCTGACCCACTTTTGTTTCTTTTTTTCCTTTCTCTTGTAACAGCTTTATTGCAATACAATTCACATGCCATAGAATTCGCCCATTTAGAGTGTAAAATTCAAGCAGTTTTAGTATATGCACAGGGTTGTGCAATCATCACCACAGCCCTTTTTAGAATACTTTTCATCACCCTAAGAAGAAACCCATTAGCTATCACCTCCCCAATCCTTCCCCCTCCCCCCTCCCCCTCCAGCCCTAGGCAACCACTCATCTAATTTCTGTGCCTGTGGATTTGTTTATTCTGGACATTTCATATAAACAGGATAATACAAAATGTGGCCTCTTGTGCCTGGCTTTTTTTATTTAACAGAATGTTTTCAAGTTGCAGCCATGCTGTTGCAGGTATTGGTTCTTTGTTCTTTTTTATGGCTGAATAATACTCCACTGTATGGACAGAGCACCCTTGTTTCCTGAGTCCTCTGCTGATGAGCATGTGGGTTGTTTCCACATCTGGCTGCTGTGAAGAACGCTGCAGCCCCCGCTTGTTGAGATCTACTTGCTCACAGAAGAATTGTGTTTGTTTGCAGCAGCAAGGGCACCTTTGTCCCACCAGCTCTAGGATGGTGCCTTTGGGGCCCCTTCTCTGTCTCCCTAGGCAGGAGCCATGAGGAACCCCCCAGTTCCCTGTGAAGCACCCCAAGGCTTTCAGTCATCTCTCGGAATTTATGGCCAGCACTGCCTTGCATACTGTATGGCCTGAGGATGTGCAGAGCCCACGTCCTGCCGCTTGATGGGGTCAAACCCTGTTTAAGGATTTTCAGCAGGTCCCCTCTTCCTGGGGGGCCTAACCGTGAACCCTGGGGCCCCTGGGGTGAGACCGTTCGGCCCACTCGCTGCCACCTCCAGCCCAGCGGCCCACAGGAAGCTCGGGAGAGGACGGTGGCCTGCACAGGGCCATGGCCGTCTCACCTAAACCACAGTCGTTAGGCTCCGCTCGCCTCGTGCCCTGGACCTTGGCTATTCATGAGTGCTAGCAACTGTAAATCAAGAATCGGTTTTCATTACCCTGATTAAAACATCATGACGTATGTTGCTGTCCACACCCAAACACTATCATTATAATATTCTTGGAGCAAAACCTCTCCCTGCAGAGTAATGTAAACTGCTCACTGCACTTTCTTCACCTGGATCAAATCCCACTGAAATCGACGTATTACTTCCTCTGTTCTCGCTGGGAAATTGGTGGGAACCTTACTGAAAGCTGTGCCATGCTTGGCCCACTGGGAATAAAACACTGGCGGAGGAAAGGGGAGAAAAAGCTCACTGTGTGCAAATTACCGACACACCCCCGTGCATTCATGCATGCACGTGCACACACATGCACACACACGTGCGGTGTTGACTTGTCTGTCTGGGCCCCCAAATGTCCCCTCAGGTTTCGAAGAAAGGAAGGGACAGTGGGCAGTGGGTCCTGAGGACCATTCACTGAGCTGACCCGACCAGGGCACACGGCTACATGGAGGGTGTTTCAGCCCCACGGACAGAACCATGCAGGGAGGACACCAAAGTCAAAGTAGCCAGAGGTTTGGAACTGGGGGAAGAGAGGTTCTGGTGACTATAGAACACCCTGGAAGCAAAGAGTGGAAGAAACAGGGGTAATTGAAAGGAACCAGCAACTTCACCTAAACAGGAGGACAGACTAGGGGGAAGGCCCTGAAAGTTCAGGAAATGTGAAATGTCCGTGGGGAAAAAAAGGCCGTGGAAGGAGAAATTTGAAAACACCTGCTGCAGCATCTCCAGCGGGTGAGCGGCTGGTGGGGAAATTAACGTGAAATGAACAGTGACCCGGAGAGAGAAAACAGGGAGAATCCTTAGAAGAAAAAAATAAGTGCTGCGAGGAGCCTGGAGAATCTATGACAGCACTGAGACCAGGGGAGGGAGTAGGAGGCGGGCTGGGGACCTCACTCTCCAGGGCCGTCTGCTCTCCACCCAGAAGCGGCATCTATGCTGCACTCCACGTGGCCACGCAGCTGCTCTCACACTTGGTCTTCACAGTAAACCTGCAGAGGGGGACTCCTGACATCCCCGGAGGTGAGAGGACCAGGCTTGCACACAGAACCCAGATCAGCCCAGGTCTCCTGGCTGCACACCCGGGTCCACAGATGGGGCCCTGGAGGGGAGGGCTTGGTGAGCTGACAGCAGGGAAGCTGCCTCAAGGCCCACCTGCCCCTGGCTGTGCCCTGTACCACCGCCCAGCCGGGTCCGCAGCCCGCAGTGAAGATCGGTCTGGGGTGCAGCCTAGCATCAGGCTTCCGGAAAGCTCCCCGGGCGAGTCTGATCACTGCCGAGATGAGGCTGGACGCTGCTGCTGGGGCAAGGGAGGTTCCATCCTCCTTCTAAAGGCGGCCCAGCAGGCCAGTCACCAGCTATGCGCAATTGTAAAAATGTTTAAAGTCTGCAAACCGTGCCATCTGGTCATTCGCGGGACTCTACATTTTAAAATGAGCTTCAAACCAAAGGCCAAGCAGGGAGGGTCGGCAGCCAGGAGCAAGGATGGGGCTGGGTGAGGATGGCGGCCCTCAAGCCACCCTCCTGGAGGGATAGGTTCAAGGTGAGCCACTCCCATGAAGGCACAGCCCCTGCCTATCAGGTTAGGCCAGTCCTGGGAACCCCAGACAGCCAGAGAGCATCTCGCCTGGATCAGCTTGGACATGCTGTGGGAGCTAACTTATTATGGGGTGGATGGGACAGCCGGAGATGGAGCCAGCCCCCCAGGGCTGAGCCTCAACTGGACAGGGACCCCCGAAAGAAAGGCTGAGGCCAAGGACTACCTCCTAGGCCCTCGCCTTTTAAACGCTTGCCCCTGGGGCGTGGCTAGATGAGAGCAGCCTCTGGATTAAGTCAGCCTCCAGGCACTCACGGCATCTGGAAGAAATCTAACCCCTTAGACACGGGGAAAGAGAGTGTCTTCGAGTATGGAAAGCCCAGCTGCGCCTGGTCTGGTTGCTATTTTGAAATTAGTCATCCCATTCAACCACAGATACCTTCCATCAATCAGCTGCAGTTACTGAGTGCCCACTGGGCTCTGGCCCTGCCCTTAATTGTGGCCTAGTAGCCACTCTACTCATAGCTGGGCCAGAGTCCCTTTGTTGCCCGGGGTGAGCCCCTGCACCTTGGCCACAGGGAACTTGGCCCCCTGTGCTGACCTTCTGGGATGCCTTTGGGGTCTCTTCCACACCCCACACCACCACCCCAGCTTGCACCTGCCTGGGGGACAGGCAGTGGGCACCGAGGGCCCTGGAGCTGGGCCACTCCCAGGACCGGTCTGACCCAGGTCTCACCCTTCCTTCCCCCAACTTATTTTTCCAAACTGCAAAGCTCCAACCGACTTCCAAAGTCACTCATTTTACAGAGAAAACACATGGAAATGCTAACATGGATTCAGATCGAGTGAAAGCCAAGAAAAGAAAACAAAGGAAAGGAAAAAGCTCTTCACGGCTTCACCAGCAGCAGCTCTGCCTACTCCCTGCTTCATGGCACATCTGCCCGGGTTCCAAAGGGCTTCCTCTGGGGGGCGAGTGGGGCTTCAGAGTTGCTGGCGCACCAGTTTCCTGGGGCTTCCATCTCCATTGTGGACCGAAAGAAAAGTGGTAAATGTGGGAACCAGGAGGACACCCCATCTTCCTGAGTTTACCAGCCCCGTTTAACTCAACGATTCTCAGGCCCCCACGGGGTAGCAGAAAAGAAGGCGGAATTTCTAGTCACCAAATGTATGCTCATGTACTTTTTTAATGTCTTTGTACCCAGGAGGAGTCTTCATTTGATCTTGGTCCATGGAAAAATGTTAGGATTCAGTTCAGTTGAATATAGCAAAGACCTGACAGCAGTGTCTTAAATGCACAAAGGTTTAATACTCTTCCGTAAAAGAAGTCTGAAAGCAAAAAACATTCCAGGGCAGGTACGGCAGCTTCATGAAGTCAACAGACCCCTGTGCTGCTTCTGTTCTTCTGTCCTGCCACACGTGGCTTCCCTTGCCAGAGTCAACTCACGGAACAAGATGGCTGCTGGACCTCCAGCCGTGGCATCCACATCGCGGGGAGTGGAAAGAAAGAAGCAGGGGGATGTGAGAGAAGTGCCTCTTCCCTTTGGAAGAGACTTACCAGAATTCCCACTTTTCTGTGGACGTCTCTTTGGCAGAATATCACATGAGGGCCAAGAGGATGGAATCCTTTAGCTAAGCACATTGCCACCTCAAATAAAATGACTTAGAAGGAAGGGGAGGGAGGGTGGATGTGGGGGTGGGTACCAGCAATCTCTCACAGATGCTTGTTACCCTGCTGGAAAGATGTAAAGGTGATGCCGGTCTCTCCTTTACGTCCACAGTAAACACGTGCAGAGGATCAAAGCTGCAGATGATGCTGGCATAGTTTTCCAAAGTGTATAAGGAGGTTGATACAAGCCAGAGCAGATGGAGAGAGGCGTGGCAAGATTTAACCTACCTTTATTTATTTATTTATTTTTTTGCATTGATGGAGTTTCTGCATCCGTGGCCCCATCTGTTGACTAATCAGTAGTGACCAGGTGTTTATCAGCAGTTACTTTGTGCAGGTGACCCTGGGCTTGGAGCTTGCGGCATTGGTGGGAGTCTTAACAAGTCAGACACTTCAGACTGTCCTCCGCACCCCATCCATCAGCTGTGGCTGCCGCAGCAGAATACTACAGACTGGATGACTTCAACAGGAGGAGTTCCTTCTCTCATGCTTCTGGAGGTTGGAAATCCCAGAACAGGGTACCAGCAGGGTTGGTTCCTCTGAGGCCTCTCTCCTCGGCTTGTAGATATCATCATCTCCCCGTGTCCTCACACAGTTCTCCCTCTGTGCCCGTCTGTGTCCTAATCTCCTCTTCTTATAAGGACACGAGTCAGATTGGATTAGGGCCCACCCTGATGACCTCATTTCAACTTAATCACCTCTTTAAATACCTTATTTCCAGTAAGGTCACATTCTGAGATACTGGGGGTAAAGACTTTCAACATATGAATTTTCAGGGGACACAATTCAGCCCATAACACCCCTCAAAGCAGGACTCCGGTCACCATTCTCTATTTAAGACACTGCTAATAATTTAGTGGAACTACTCTTCAGTATTTCCTCAGACTATTTCTCCTACTCATCTGTGTTTCACCGGAGCAGAGAGACATTAATATCTATTTCAGATGATTGGCTCCTGGAAGCTCTAACGAGCAGAGGTTCGACGCCTCAAAAGGTGATTGTGTTCCACAACCAGGCTTCTGGCGTTTCTGGAAAAACAAATGGACTAATTTTAGGGACTCTGTCGTTTTCCTAGGTAAGTGCAGGAGCTCTCGTTTTGGACCATTTATCCTGAAATAAGTACTAATCTTCAGTTCCTTGAGGTCTCTTAAGCCTCTCAGATCAGCCAGAGCCCTGGGTCTCCTGCACTTTGACCGCATCTGGACCGTTTGTTTGTTTGTTTGCTTGTTTGCTTGTTTGCTTTTAATGCAAAGCCAGTCCCATAGGTGGACTCCAAGTTTACAGGGATAGGAATACAGCTCACCTGTGCAGGCCCAGGAGACCTGAAATCGCAGGTGGGCAACAGAATCACGCCACCGTTCTATGCATTGCAAATGCCGGGAAGGAAATGGATGGCAGCCGTATTGCAGGGTAAGGAAGAAGGTCCCACACTCCACGACTTTGGGGCCAGGTGGCACCGCCACCAGTGTCTGCAAAGACAGCCAGAGCTGGGAAAGGGAAAGCCAAGTGCAGGACCAGGTCGGCCCAGTCCTGGACCCCCAGCACCGTGGCCTCCGCCAGCAAGTTCACCTGCCCACGAGAGGCCCAGCTCTAACGTGACACTGATGTTTCATCGCAGGATGGAAGAGGACTTTTCCCAGCAGGCTGGAGACAGGCAGTGGCTCTCTGCAGCCTTTTCTACCCTTGGAGAGATAGCCCTAGAGTCAAAGGTCTGAGTTCTGGTTCTGACGCTGCCCCCGGGGCTGGACTGCTTGACTCCCACCTAAAAGGTGAGCAGGTGGACCTAGAGACCCCCAGGCCCCTGTCCATCTCCGGAGTCCTACGACTTTTTCTTGGGAGCCAAGAGGAACTGATTTGCGAACCATCCTCGCGGATGCAACTGTGTCTTTCTAATCCAGGAGTCCAAAGCCGCCATGTTCCTCAGGGCCCTGTCCCTGCCCTGCCCACAGGGAAGTGCGAGACACGCGCTGTACATAGGTTCAGCCAGACTCAGCTTACCTTCCGTCTTCCTCAGCCATCTGCAAACCGCTC
>NW_006779682.1:351850-353097 GCF_000442215.2 Lipotes vexillifer
ATCTGCAACCCGCTCTTTATTAAGTGTGAGCTATGATGGCCCTCTGCCTCTGCAGAGGCGGAACCCACGGATTCCGAGGGCCAACTGTAAGGGACTTGAGCAACCTCGGATTTGGGTATCAAAGGAAAGTCCTGGAACAAATCCCCTGAGGGTACCCAGGGATGCCTGTGTTAGAAGCAAACTCATTACTTTCCTCTTCTTAAAATAGATATACATTGATATATGCTTTTTAAACAGTCCTCCTTTGTCTCAGTTAGAAAGAGACAAAGTCATATGTGTGTCCTGAACTTCCTGGTTGATTAAAGAACAGCTTGACCCGATAAATGGAAATTTTAAGGCGCTTACAGGGCCTGGAAAGAAACGCAGAAGCCAATTTGAGCACAGAATAAAAATACCATCTGGGTTCTGGTGACAATGAGTAACACTGTTGGCTCTTCTGAGCTCAGACAATTATTATATGAAAAAGAAATTTTTTAAGCCTGCACAGTTAAAATGGTAAAAGATGTTTCACGGTGAAAAAAAGAGACAAAATTAATGCCCGTAGTCGTGCATCGCGCACCCTGGTACTCAGGGCGTTCATAACGTCTGGAAGCATGTGGAGGATGGAGAATGTCCTTAGGGACATCTTCAACCTGGATGAGTATGAGACGATGTCACCGTGTGTTTGGAGTTCATGGTCGCTCCGTACACCCAGGAACTGATGACACGAGGGTGGGGTGGAGACGGGGAGGTAGTTGATGAGCTAGGATTATGGGGGCACTTTCTCAAAATACTTGGACTCTTGACCAAAACCCACACGAGTCAATGGGGGATGGCCTCTTCTCCTAGTCTTGCCAGGAGACTGTTCTGTCCCTGAGTCAGGACTAGACATCACTCCCCCATTCGGCATCTCAGCCTGCCTGTCAGGCACTCACCTGCCTCTGGTTCTGGGACTCTGGCCTCCCCTAGTCCCAGTCCAGCCATGGAAAGACAAAGATTTCTCTCTTCAAGGCTAAAAGCCATATCCACGGCTGTGGGCGAAGGGGAGATGTCCCTCCCGCTGTTAGGGAGCAGAGACGGGTGTTGAAGGAGGGATGCTCGGGGCTCCGAGTTCCCCGATGCAACGAGGAAGCCGCAAACGCTTCTGCCAGTGTGGTTACAACAATCACAGCTCACACTGATTGAACCTTTATATGTGCCAAGCACGGTCCTAAGTGCTTTCTCGTGTATTGTTTCATTTAAAAATAATCAGCCAGCAATTAGACTCT
>NW_006779682.1:353437-372873 GCF_000442215.2 Lipotes vexillifer
TTCCCATATGTAAAACCACAGAACCCTTGACCTTCACATGCTGTCTGGACACCATGCTGCTTTCTCTGTTCCCCAGCCCCGCTCAACACACACACACACACACACACACACACACACACACACACACACACACACTCTTGCTGTCCTAATTCCTTGCCTGCATTCTTGAACCAACTTTAATCAGGCTGTCACCTCTACTACTGCCCCCAAGCAAATCTCAAGGTCACCAGTGATGTCACTGTTGCTCAATGCAGAGCTCAATCCTCGATCGGCCTCTTTCTTTTTTTGTTAATTAAAAAAATTTTATATACAATTTTTAAAGGTTACTTTCCACTTAGAGTTACTACAAAACATTGGCTCTGTTCCCCATGTTGTACACTACATCCTTGAGCCTGTCTTACACTCCAAATTTGTCCCTCCCCTCCCCCCCCTTTTCCCCCCCCCCCCCCCCCCCTTTACAATATGTGAACTACCAGTTCCCCCCATATTGGCCCTCCCCCTCCTCCCCACTGGCAACCACTCGTTTGTTCTCTACCTCTGTAAGTCTGCTTCTTTTTTGTTATATTCACCAGTTTGTTGAAGTTTTTAGATTCCACATGTAAGTGATAACATACAGTATTTGTCTTTCTCTGCCTGATTTATTTCACTTAGCATAATGCCCTCCAAGTCTATCCATGTTGCTACAAATGGCAAATTTTCATCCTTTTTTATGGCTGAGTAGTATTCCATCTTCTTTATCCACTCATCTGTCAATGGACATTTAGGTTGCTTCCATATCTTGGCAATTATAAATAATGCTATGAACATCAAAGTGCATGTATTTTTCGAATTAGTGTTTTGGGGTTTTTGGGTTTTTTTTTTTTTTTTCGGATATATACCCAGGAGTGGAATTGCTGAGTCATATGATAGTTCTACTTTCAGTTTTTTGGAGAAACCTCCATACTGTTTTCCAGTTGGCCTCTATTTCTTGACTCTGCAAGCAGCATTGGACACTGTGGATCACTCCCACCTTCTAGAACAGTTTTGTTTACCTACCTCTCCTGGCCTATATGATGCCTTTGTGTGGATTTTAAAAAGCCACTGCTCAGGGCAGATACAACTCCATGAGCATCCAGCCCATGAGCAGAGTGAAGGTGGCCCCCTTCACCTGGAGCCTTTATGCAGTACACAGCCTGCACAACTGTACAGGGCAGTTCTGCAGGACTATAGGCTGAGGATGGGCCACCTGTTAGCAAGACGTCAGAGGCACAGAACAGGGAACTCAAGCAGACCCCAGAAAAGGTAGGTGGGGGTAGGACAAGTTTTCTGGAAGAAAGACAGAATGGAGAAGGAGAGGGCATGTCTTCCAGTGGGATAAGAGCTTCCCAGTGAACTCTCACTGAGAACCTGACCCGGTGCTTACGTGAGGGCATATTCTGATTATTCTGGAGTAAGGCTCGTGATGCATGTAACTTACTCTCACATGATCCAACTCCATATCTATGTATGTATGTAAAGGGGGAGAGCAAAGGCTCAAGCAAACGGGGTCAAAGGTAGATGGACATTCTTTGTACTCTTCCCATACTTGCAATTTTCTGTAAATTTCAAGTGATTTCCAGCTAAGGTGCTCTTTTATAAAGAGATCAGAAGTTGCCAGGGGTGGGGGAGGAGAGAGGGGTGAACACAGGGGGAGCTCAGAGGATTTGCAGGGTGGTGACGCTACTCAGGACGATACTGTTAGGGCGGATACGTGTCATCCCACACATGTCCTCACCCATGGAATGTACAACACTGAGGGACCCCTAACGTAAACCATGAACTTCGGATGATAATGATGTGTCAATACAGGCTCATCAGTGGTGACAAATGTACTACCTGGTGGAGGGTGGCAGTAATGCAGGAGGCTGTACCTGTGTGGGGAAAGGGGGTATATGGGAAATCTCTCAATATCGTGGTGAGCTTAAAACCATTCCAGAAAAATCTCTTAGTTATTTATTTACTTTTTATTTATTTATTTATTTTTGGCCATGCCACGTGGCTTGTGGGACCTTAGTTCCTTGACCAGGGATTGAACCCAAGCCCTCATCAATGAAAGCACCGAGCCCTAACCACTGGGTCACCAGGGAATTCCCCAAATGTCTTTAAAATTTTTTTTAAAAAGTAGCAGCGGCTGAACCCATAGGACACCCAGTTGACAACCTGGAGAGCCCACCTTCATGCAACACCGGATGGACCGTGGCCCAGGACCATGTGCTCTCAAGGACCTGCAGCAGCAGATCAGCTTCTCAGAGGCCCAGGTCTCCCCTGCAAACTCTCCATCTCAGGCCTCCCCCAGCATGGGCCCTCGGGGTGAGGCCGTGGGCTATGGAGGGGCTGTGTGGACAGGAACCCAGGAACGCCCACGTAGGCGGGAACTGTGTGCAAGGAACAATGGCCAGATGCCGCGTATCACTGTATTCGCATCCAGGAAAGGCGCCACTGGCTTGGGTCCCCACGTGCAGGCGTCTGGAGAAAGCCGGTCCAGAGGCCACAGCTGAGGTCTGGACGCCGGGCTGAGACCTGCCACTTCTGCCCGGACTCGACTTGCTCAAGACCTCAGAGAGAGGCAGACGACCAGCCCCAGGACAGCATCTCCTGACCTGACCCAGGAGGACAGCCTGGCTGCACCTCCCAAGGAAAAATCCCAAACGTGGCAGGAGCGGGGTCTGGGCCAGTACAGGGGTGCAGGCCCACAACCTGAGCTCCACCGAGAACAGGCCCGAGGCTCCCAGGCTGACCTTCAGCGCCAGCTGCTTGGCCCGCTCGTAAGCCGTGCCGGGGAACCAAGGGATGGGCAGCTCTTCCCACGTGCGGCCAGCCTGGGGCAGACAGAAGCCAGTGGACAAAGGCCTGCCGGAGGACGGCAGAGCCCCGCCCAGCACAGTCACCACCATGTCGCTTTCCCCATTCTCAGGTTCAGGGTTGAACGTGGGCTCCCAACAGATGCAGTTTTCCAGCTAATGTTTCGCTTCAAGGTATATAAACATCATAGCATTGGTTTCGACTCTTCGGTTCAAAAATATTCGCCCAAACGAGTGATCTCACCATTCACATTTCTGTGTATAGAAATAGCCAAAGAAGACAAGTCTCCCGAAGCAATGCTTGCCAAAAATATCCTTTCCTAACATCCTTGTTTATGGAAAAATTAAGTGTCTGTACTGAAGGTTCAGCAAAGAGTCGGAGGAAGAATCCTTGCGTGACGGACGCCAGCACAGTCCCAGAAAACCTTCCTACGTCTTATGTTTAAACAGATCAGGGGGCTCATGCCCCAAACCTAAAACCCAGAAAGGAAAAGTGTTAGGAGGGATTTTGCTCTGAAACTCTGTCTTCCTCTAGGCTTCTCAGGGGAGTAGAGTGCGGGGCAAGAAAGCTCTCCCTTCTGCCCTTCTAGGTTCTTTGGCTGGTCTGATCATTAAATCCATATAAGAGAGATTCACGGGAGAAACAAGCAAAGAAAATGACTTCCGTATGGGCAGCCAGGTAACTGAAGCTTGTATAACATCTTGAGCTAAGGAAAGGGGTGGGGTCCGGGGACACGAAGGGGAGGAAGGCCCTTCACAGGAAGGCAGAGGAGACGTTTGGAAAACAAAGGTTGCCCTGTTATGCAGGTACATTTCTCAGGTAAACAGGCATCCCTGGTGAGAGCTCTCTTCCTGGTACATGCCCCCTCTGCAATGTAAGCAGGCAGAGGGGGAGGTATAGAAATTTTCCTGAACCTGCTGGGGGTTTGATTGCATTTAGCCCAAAATAATCACGAGAAAGTGGCATATTCTGGGGTGGCAAAACCTGCTCCCCCTCAACGGCACAATTTCAAAAGACGTCAGGACCCTGTGAACTTGAGTCTTCACACTTTTGAAGGAGAGCTTGTTTTGTATTCTTTATGTTTTCCTCTTTAAGATGGATTTATCGAGGTAAAATGTACATATGATAAAATTTACTCATTTAGTGATATATACCTATATCAAACCATTATGTTGTACACCTGAAACTAATACGATGTTATATATCATTTATATCTCAATAAAAGCGTTCATCATCTTCAGGTATACAGCTCTTCTCTGTCAAGATATAGAGCTTTCCCATCACCCCCAAAAGTTCCCTCCTGTCCCTTGCCTGTCAATCACCTCCCCGCCTCAGCACTCCTGATTTACGTTCCTATATTTTTGCCTTTTCCAGAATGTCACATAAATAGAACCATACAGTACGTAGCTTTTAGTGTCTGGCTTCTTTCATGTAGCATAATGCTTTTGAGGTCGTCATGTTCCTGTCTCGGTAACTGTTCACTGCTGGGGAGTGTTCCATTGTATGGATGTGACATTGCTTCTTTATCCGAGTGCCAGCTGATGGCCATGTGGGTTCTTTCCAGTTCGGGTGATAAAGCTGCTAGATGTTTTCTCCTCTCGTGGGTAAACACCTGGGAGTGACAAAGATGGCTCACTGAGGACAGCATATGTTTAACTGCAGAAGAAACTGCCAAACTGTCTTCCAAAGAGGCTGTAACATTGCACATTCCCACCCACTGTGTGTGAGTCCCATACCCCCACAGCCTTGCTGACACCTGATATTGTGGGCCTTTAAAATGTTACCCATTCTGGGCCTCCCTGGTGGCGCAGTGGTTGAGAGTCCGCCTGCCGATGCAGGGGATACGGGTTCGTGCCCCGGTCTGGGAGGATCCCACATGCCGCGGAGCGGCTGGGCCCGTGAGCCATGGGCGCTGAGCTTGCGCGTCCGGCAACGGGAAAGGCCACAACAGTGAGAGGCCCACATATCGCAAAAAAAAAAAAAAAAAAAAAAAATGTTACCCATTCCGATAGGTGTGTAGGGTATCTCATTATGATGTTAATGTTCGTTTCCCTAATGACTAATGATGTTGAGCAGCTCTTCACGTGTTCATTTGGGGTCTGTATCTCTTGTCTGGAGTCTGCTCGGCCCATTTTTAGAAATAGAAGCTGCATTTTCTTATTCTGGCTGCTAACGAGTGGTGGGGTGGGAGGCATCTCAACCTGTCAGTTCTAACCATTTCCCTTCATGTCACCTTTAGGATGCCCTGAGCATCCCTGAGGTACTGTAGGACACATGCAGCCAATCTGGGAAGACTCCTCGGGGTAAAGATCCCAGTACCTGGGCACGTGGGTCATTTGTGAGCACATGAAGTCCTCTCATGGACGCTGTAGGGATGGCTCAGTAAAGGGCCTCTCCAGTTCTGTGTTCACATGCTCTCCTGAGTGGGAAGGAAAGTGTGGACCATGCAGCTGTTGCATTTAGAATCCCCTGAACCTGAAGCCTGCCTGGTGCTGGGACCTCAGGGGAGGCCGATTTCAGCTGGTCTGAACCAAGTTCTTCTGGCAGTGAAGGCCACAGGAACCCTGTAGCAAGGCCACCTTAAGGCTCTAGACAGGAAGGGCGTGGCTGGACCCAGAATGGACTGCCCCAGACCTCTGGAACCGCATACACATATGCTAAGAAGGGGCTAGCCATCTGTTGATGGTGCTTTTGAAACCCATTCTGGAGGCACGAGCCCTGCCATGGTCTGGGTGGGCAGCTTCCCAGAGCACGTACAAGTCCAGGAGATGCACGTTGAACGCACGAATCAGCTACTCATGGGAAATGTGACTTTTTTAAATGGAGAGCGACTGCATGACGTCGTGTGCATGCTGGGAAATCAAGGTAGGTTTCCTTGCGTGGTAGATACAGGCCTTCACCTGACAATGTCAGTGGATGCACCCACTTGGGTTTGAGGAAAGATGCAGTCGGAGGACCAGAGAACCAAGCCGGGGCCTGCAAAAGGGGTGCAGCACAGAGGGCTGGCAACCAGGCAGATGGATTTAGGGCCTTGGGGATAAGCAGGCAGGCGTCAGGCTCTAGCACCCTGGGATTGGGAGCTGGTTCATCCAGGGATGGAGAAGTCCCTCCAGGGTCATCAGCCATTGCAGGGAAGGGGCTCCAGGGACAGGGCAGGGTGAAGCCTCCACACCAGCATCACACATAGGACGGATTATGATGACAAAGTGCAGTCGCCCTGCAGGTGGTCGGAGGAAAGTTATGGCACAGTAGGTACCACCAGGTCTGGCTGGGTTGGGGGAGGGCGGTGTGTTGTTGCCAGGCAACGGGTCCCTGTGTCCTCCGCCTCCCCACCCCCAAGCTGGGTCCCACGCGTTGACACATGCTCAGCACTGCGTGGGACGGCCACAGCGGGCCTAAGATCACAGTCCCACTAGCAGTGACCCCACAAGAACTCTGAGCGGCTGCCCCCAGCAGAGCGGCCCCAAGCTATTTGTCTCTCTGGGTCCAGAGGAGGTGAGGAAGTAACTGGGAAGAGAACCAGGAACAAGCAAAGCCTATATATGAATAGAACCTAAAGCGGGGTGGGACTCAACAGTGGCAGTTAGGGATGTCCTGCCATCTCGGGACCTTAGCAAGGCACGCGAGGCTGGGCTGTTGCAGCTCAGCCTGTCTCTCCAGCCCTTTGAAGCCTGCCGGCGGGCCAAGATGCCATCAGCCAGAGCTAACTTCAGCTCAGGGAGCTCACACAGCTTCTCCCTCCTGCTCCCTGGAATGTCCTTCCCCCACCTCATGCTTAGCCAGCTCCTTGCCATCCTCCCAGCCTCAACCTGGTGTCACCTCCTCTGGGGAGCTCTCCTTGACCTCTGCACAGGGCTAAGTAGTTTTTCCTCGCTGTTCCATTGGGATTCAGGTGCATTCGGGGCCCAGCCCTTATCAGTTGGAGGCAATCGCAGGTATCTTCTCACCTGTCCCCGCACCTTTTCCTTCCTGCGTGCAGCCCCAGGGTTTAGCATCCTGCCTGGCACGTAGAGGAGCTTCGTGCTCTTGGAGACCAGATGAGGCATGAAGATCAAGGAGGAGTAGTGGGGGATGAGGGTGGAAAGGAAGATGGGGCCAGGGGTTGGGGGTGGCACAATTGGATTGACGTGGGGGGAGCAGATGGGACTTGGGAGATAGTCATAAGCTCTGATGGCGGTGGGCAGGGCCAGGTCGGGCTGGGTCGTGCAGTCAGAGATGTAGGGGTGGGGCCTGGTCACTTGCACAAGGCAGCTGAGAGCAGGAGGCCTGGAGCAGGGATGGGACGGAGTAGGGAGCTGTTGGGTGGAGGCGGAGTTGAAGGTGGGAGGGCGGGGCTGGGGGGGCGAGGCGGAGGGGAAGGGCTGAATGTGTGCGGTCAGGTCTGACCCAGAGTTTTTGAAGGTTCTGGTGGTGACAGCACATAGTAGCTGTTCACTGAATAGCTGTCCAGTGAAGGCACTCACGTCTCTCCTGACACGGCCGACTCACTTTCAAGTCTAGGCGTTGTGCTGCCCGCAAAGTGTCTCATTGGGAATAACCCTGGAGCTTCATACGGAGGCCACGGTGCTGCAGAGAGCGTGCTTGCAGATCCAGAGGCTCAGCTGCGGCGACAGAAGAGGCCCGTCCAGGGCAGCGCAGAGGCGAGTGCCCTGCTCCCCGACACCTGTGGTCGCATGTGCGTTCAGGAAATTTCCTCAGGTCCCCGGAGAGCAGGAGCCTTGGCCCCGGGGGAGTCCTGGGGCCCTGGCCTGCTTCCCTCCTCCTGCATGGGGTCTTAGCGTCCCTGGGGACACTGCATCCCCAGGGCAGTTTTGAGCAGGTAGTGGGTGGAGCCGTGTCCCCAAATATGTCCACTTCCTCAGCCCCGAACTTGTGACCGTGACCTTATTGGGAAAGGGGGTCTTTGCAGATGTAATCTAGTTAAGACGAGGTCACCCTGGAGTGGGTGGGCCCTGAATCCCATGACTGGTGTCTTTACCAGGAGAGAGCGATGTGGAGACACACAGGTGCCCAGGGAGAAGCCCATGTGAAGACACAGGCAGAGATTAGAGTAAGGCAGCCACAAGCCAAGGAAAGCAGAGGATTGCTGGCAGCCCCCAGAAGCTGGCAGAGGGGTGGATGGATTCTTCCCTAGAGTCTTCAGAGAGAGAGCACAGTCCTGACGACACCTGGATCTTAGACTTCTGGCCTCTTGAACTGTGAGAAAATAAATTCCTGTTGTTTTAAGCCACCAAGCTTGTGCTACTTTGTGACAGCAGCCCCAGGACGAGAATACAGGCTGGACCACTTAGTGCTGAAGAAGGAGGTCTGGGTCCAAACTGAGTCACATCCTCACCCTGCCAGGGATGAGCTGTGTGACCTTGAGTGAGTTACTTAACCTCTCTGTGCCTTGGCCTCCCCCTAGGTTGTTGAAGGGTTGAGCTAGCGAGTCTCAAGTGTTAGACAGTGGACAGGAGCCCAGCATGATGTAAACCTCTAAGAGTGTGAGTTACTTGTTTCAGAATTTGTTTCCTGTTCAGCTCACTGCTAGTACTGGCTCTCAGGGCACAGCCTTGTTCTGTGCCATTTTATGTGCATTCATCCTATACACCACAGACCGGGTGGCTTAAACAAGAGAACTTCGTGCTCCCACAGTTCTGGGGGCTACAAGTCCCAAATCAAGGAGTCAGCAGGGCCTTGCTTCCTCTGCGGACTCTACGGGAGGGTCCTTCCCGCCTCTCCCAGCTTCTGTGGGTGCCGCACTCCATGGCCCTCCTTGGTTCGTAGGCACAGCACTCCAATCTCTGCCCCGTTGTCACACGGCCTCCCTGTGTGTCCTCTGTGTCTTTATCTCTCTCTCCTTATGAGAGGGAGAGTCATTAGATTACAGACCAGCTCATCCACCATGACCACACTTTAACTTGATGACATCTGCAAAGACCCTGTTTCCAAAGAGGGTCACAGTCACGGATATTGGGGTCAGCACTTCAGCATATCTTTTGGGGGACACGATTCACCCCACCACACTGCCTCTTGTGGAAACTTCTAAGAATGGTGGGGACACTATTTTCACTCCAGACACTTGAAATAGCAGATTTTTAAAAATGGATTTCACACATGAGCATTGGGCAACCACTGAAGTGTGTGTTACAGCAGGTGCTGGCTGCTCCTATGTGAGGTTTCATTAATAGTTGGGGAGAGTACAGGAATTAACCCACCTGTGTGGGCACAGAAACATCTTATATTTTGACTTTATGGGATTTACTCATTCATTTGTTCATTCAATGAATATTTATTGCATTCCTTTGCATTCTAGCGTCTATGAAAGGTAAAACGGGATATGAGGCCCCAGTCCTCAGCACCATCATCTGCTGGGAATTGCTGGTCAGCTTCAAGCAGTGGGGAGCCCTTTCCCCTGTGTCTCACTGTACAGTTCCTCTAACTCTGGTCCAGCATTTTCCGGCTTCAACTTGTCCTGAGCTTCCTTCTCCTCTAAACGTCCCATTTTCCATTCCGAATTGAGCTGGTTTCCCACACCCTTCCCCCTGTACCCAGGAGGGAGACACACGTGATCTGAGCTTCTGTTTGTGTCTTGCTTGCAGCTGGATCTGGCAGAGTCTCCGTGCCTATGAATCCCTGCCGTGGGTGGACAGGACAGCCACTTTCAACATTGTTCTTCAGACGTACTCACCACTGTGATTATACAAGCTACACATGCGCACGGTGACCCAGGTTTTGGTGGAATTCAGAATGTTCGTGAAGAGAAACTTACAAGTTTTGCACAGCAAAGGAAACTGTAAACAAAATGAAACGACAACCTACAGACTGGGAGAAAATATTTGCAAACGATGCGACCATCAAGGGCTTAATATCCAAAATATACAAACAGCTCATACAACTCAATCATTAAAAAAAAAAAAAACCCAATCGAAAAATGGGCAGAAGACCTAAATAGACATTTCTCCAGAGGAGTCATACAGACGGCCAAGAGGCACATGAAAAGATGCTCAGCATCACTAATGGCTAGAGAAATGCAAATCAAAACTACAGTGAGGTATCACCTCACACCGGTCAGAAAGGCCATCATCAAAAGGTCTACAAGTAATAAATGCCAGAGAGGGCGTGGAGAAAAGGGAACCCTTGTGTACCATTGCTGGGAATGTAAATTGATGCAGTCACCGTGGAAAACAGTATGGAGGTTCCTTAAAAAACTAAAAATAGAGTTCACATATGATCAGCAATCTCACTGCTGGGCATATATCTACAGAAAACTCTAATTTGAAAAGGTACATGCACCCCAGTGTTTATAGCAGCACTATTTACAATAGCCAAGACATGGAAGCATCCTAAATGTCCATTGACAGATGAACGGATAAAGAAGATGTGGTATATACACACACACACACACACACACACACACACACACACACGCACAATGAAATGTTAGCCATAAAAAAGAATGAAATAATGCCATTTGCAGCAACATGGATGCACATAGAGATTATCATACAAGTAAATCAGAGAGAGACAAATATCATATGATACCCCACTTATACGTGGAATGTAAAATATGACACAAGTGAACTTACCTATGAAACAGAAACAGACAGACATAGAAAACAAAGTTATGGTTGCCAAAGGGGAAGGGTAGGAGGAGGGATAAATTAGGAGTTTGGGATTAGCAGACCCAAACTACTATATAAAAACCAGATAAACAACAAGGACCTACTGTACAGCACAGGGAAATATATTCAATATCCTGAAAAAAAGAAAAAAAAATCTTTGTGAAGGGAAGAATAGCCAACATCATGTGAATAATGAAGTGTCAGCCATTTAAAAATCTCAAACAAGTGCCGTTTTACAAGAAAAATAATAAATGTAGTGTGTTAGGGTTCTCCACAGAAGCATAACCAATAATCAGTAGGGTAACAGGGTGTGTGTGTGTGTGTGTGTGTGTGTGTGTGTGTGTGTGTGTGTGTCTGTGTATCTATATATCTATTGTGTATTGAGAGAGAGGGAAATATTTATTTTAAGGAATTATTTTACACAGTTATGGGGGCTGGTAAATCGAAAATCTGTAGGGTGGGCGGGCAGACTGGGGACTCAGGGAAGAGTTGCAGTTTGAGCCCAAAGTCCGTTTTTGGCAGAATTCCTTCTTTGGGGGACGTCGGTCTGTTTTGTCTTCAGCTGATTGGATGAGACCACCCCCCCCCAATACAGAGGGCAACCTGTTTTAGTCAAAGTCTACCGATTCAATGTTAATCTCACCTAAAAATTACCTTCACAGAAACATCTAAAATCATGTTTGACCAAAATCTAGGTACTGCAGCCTAGCCAAGTTGACACATAAAATTAACCATCACATATGACTAATCTAGTTTTGAATTTAGTTTTATGTTTTGAAAATGAGTTAAGTTTTTGTAAACCTCCCAGTTAAAATGAACAATGCGAGAATGCTAATAGAGAAGCCTCACCATTGAAGAGAATGACACGTGGGTTTCTCAGACCTTGGACGCGACGTCTGTGCAGGACGGATGCGCGGCCGTAACTGTGCGTCATCAACAGACACTCCGCTTCATTCCCACCTATGTACAAATGATGAGGCATATATGCCACTCACGTCCTCTTCACTTACCTTTGCGTTTTCCGTTATTGCTTTTTTCCCTGATGAGGATGAAAATACAATGGAATTAACGATAGTTCGTGACAACATGGCAATTCATAAGCATCGCAATGGCCTAGAGTACCACAAGTGTCAATGACGGGCCCGTGCACTGGACACATCTGTCACAGGCTGGCTGGATGCCTGACGGACGTGAATCAGGAAGTGCTGGGGGCTGGTGAATCATTCCTGGGTGCGGGAGCCATCCTGTGAACTGTAGAAGGTTGAGCAGCTTCCCTGGTCCCGCACCCATGAGATGTCAGTAGCAACCCTCTTAGTTTTGACAACCAAAAGCATCTCCAGAAGTTGCCCAATGTCCTCCAGCTGGAGGGGGCCCCAGAGCATCAGGCGTGGCCAGCAGGAGCCAGGCTGTGTGGGGGTGGGAGGAGCCTGGGGGGTGGGTCCCTGCAGGCGGAAGCTAAGAGGCCGCACAGACTGTGCACAGGGAGGACGATGACATTGGTGGGGGTAGGAGCCCAGGAGCTCCAGGGCTTGACACTTTCACGCAGTGCTGGGCATGTGTCAACGCGTGGGACCCAGCTTGGGGGTGGGGAGGCAGAGGACACAGGGACCCGTTGCCTGGCAACAACACACCGCCCTCCCCCAACCCAGCCAGACCTGGTGGTACCTACTGTGCCATAACTTTCCTCCGACCACCTGCAGGGCGACTGCACTTTGTCATCATAATCCGTCCTATGTGTGATGCTGGTGTGGAGGCTTCACCCTGCCCTGTCCCTGGAGCCCCTTCCCTGCAATGGCTGATGACCCTGGAGGGACTTCTCCATCCCTGGATGAACCAGCTCCCAATCCCAGGGTGCTAGAGCCTGACGCCTGCCTGCTTATCCCCAAGGCCCTAAATCCATCTGCCTGGTTGCCAGCCCTCTGTGCTGCACCCCTTTTGCAGGCCCCGGCTTGGTTCTCTGGTCCTCCGACTGCATCTTTCCTCAAACCCAAGTGGGTGCATCCACTGACATTGTCAGGTGAAGGCCTGTATCTACCACGCAAGGAAACCTACCTTGATTTCCCAGCATGCACACGACGTCATGCAGTCGCTCTCCATTTAAAAAAGTCACATTTCCCATGAGTAGCTGATTCGTGCGTTCAACGTGCATCTCCTGGACTTGTACGTGCTCTGGGAAGCTGCCCACCCAGACCATGGCAGGGCTCGTGCCTCCAGAATGGGTTTCAAAAGCCCCATCAACAGATGGCTAGCCCCTTCTTAGCATATGTGTAATACACTTGAATCCCTTCCCATCCGAGACAAAAGCTACTTACTGGATACACTCTGCCACATTTGGGAGTGTTAGTTAATTAATCTGGGATTGATTAATGCAGCCAGAGCAAAGATTCAACAGGCAGGGGTGGCAGGCTGTGGGGCAGTGGCGAGGGTAGAGCTAATGGCACGTACGAGGGCATGAGAAGGAAGTGGAAAACGGGGAGCGGTGGTCATGGACTGGGCCCTAGGGAACACCTCCCTCCCTCTCCACCCGGCAAACCCAGGGAGTCACAGTGCCCTAGAATCACCCCGCCGGGTGTTTGCATCAGTGCCCATGCCTGCCGTCTTATTTCAGGCCCTTTCCATTTCCCATCGCAAACACTGCAGAAGACCCACAGCTTCCAGGCTCTTCCCTCTCCTTCCCTCCAGTCCTCTGCAGAACACCCAGGCTCACCAGCTGGACATGTCTCTCCCGATGGTAAAATCTCTCATTCTGTCCTTGTCACCCAAGGGAAGGCACGGGCTCACAGAGCCCGCACCTGTCCATGCTCAGCCCTCAGCCCCCTGGGCACCAGCTGGGCCCACATTAGTGCAGTGTGGACTCCATGAGGGCAGGAGCTTTGCTTTACCTATTGATCTGTCCTAAGGGCTAGAAGAGTGCTCAGCATGAAGTAGGTGCAGAAGAAAGCAAGAGAGAAAGAAAGACAAAAAGAAGGAAAGAAAGGAAGGAAGAGAGAAGGAAAGAAGGAAAGGGAGGGAGGGAAAGGGGGAAGGAAGGAAAGAAAAAGAAAGAAAGAAAGAAAAAGAAAGGGGGAGAGAGAGAGGGAGGGAGGGAAGAAGAAAGAAGACAAATAAGTGACCGTTGGGTTTGGTCCCATGGAGGTCACCGGTGACCTTGGCAAGTGATGGAGACTCAGGAAGACTGCAGCGAACTGAGGAACACCCAGGGGGAGGGGTGTGAACAGAAATGGGGACACAGACACCTTCCAAGCGTCCTGATCATGCTGTATTTCATGTTGATGACCTCATGTACGTCATTGGCCAGTTGAGCTCCTTCAAGATGGGGCCTGAGCCTTGTGCATCTCTGCACCCCACCAGCAGCACAAGCACCCCCGCCCCTTGGCCCATGCTCAGTAAACTTACTCACTGAACACCTGGATAAAGCTGTTGGTGAGGGCTTCCCTGGTGGCACAGTGGTTCAGAATCCGCCTGCCACTGCAGGGGACACGGGTTTGAGCCCTGGTCTGGGAAGATCCCACATGCTGCAGAGCAACTAAGCCCATGAGCCACAACTCCTGAGCCTGTGCTCTAGAGCCTGCGAACCACAGCTCCTGAGCCCGTGCGTCACAACTACTGACGCCGCGCACCTAGAACCCATGCTCCGCAACAAGAGAAGCCTGTGCACCGCAAAGAAGAGTAGCCCCTGCTCACTGCGACTAAAAAGAAAGCCCGCGTGCAGCAATGAAGACCCAAGGCAGCCAAAAATAGATTAATAAAAAATAAATAAAAGCTGTTGGTGAGAAACGTCACTTTTGCTCATAACCCATCAGCCATAACTGATGCCTCCTAAGGGCAGGGGGCAGGACATGTAATTATCATGAGTGCCCTGGGGTGGTCGGAAGGAGACTCAGAGAGAAGCCCAGGAAGTCTCTGCTGCTCTGTAAAAGGGAACCCCATTCCATCCACTGTCAATGGAGCCCTGGGCGCGGCCTGGGGCCGGCGCCCACCTGCCTCGCGTCTTCATGCTGAGAGACAAGCGTGCTGGGGAAGACGTGGGCTCTGCACTTGCAGAGCTCAGAACCTCAGCCTGGTGACAGGCATGCAAACCCACATTTCTTCACGAGAGGAGGGCCCCAGGTCCCCAGGTGTTGCACGTTGGGAGGGTCAGAGAAGCAACACCCAAAGGTGGCCTTTGAAAGATGGACAGGAGTTTTCCCGCTCACTTGTTCTGGAGTGAGGCAATGCAGTATTCACACACCGTGTGCCCCAGACCAAGGACGACGGAAAGTCTGTCGCAGGCACTGTCAGATCCTTCACGGAGTTCCAGTTACTCTGCGTGAAACCATTTGGGTCATTCGTGTACTGCAGAACCCTGAAAGTTAATTTAGAATTTCCCGATTATCAATGAATGTCTATTTCCCCTGTCATTACAACTCCGTGGTCAAGTTTGTAATTGCTATAATTCAGTAACGAATTTCACCACCAAAAATAATTTTGAGCTGGCTCGGTGAGCGTGCATCAGCGTTACCTTGGTAAAGCGTCAGAGGAGCAAAGCATCCCAGTGCCATGGATCAGACCCGCCCCACCTGCCGTGGGTCGCTTCACACTCCAAGCTGTGCCGCAGGAGCCAGGCACCGCCGCGGTGGTGACCTCCTCTTCAGATCCTGCACCCGGCGTCCCTAACAGGGCTTCGCTCAGAGCACACCCGGGAACTTCCCCCCTCGCCCAAACTTAATACTTCTTTACTTAGCAACATCTCCTAAGGTCCTACTTTTAAAATATTATAGATTTGTACGGAATTTCCTCGCATTTTTCTGTATGTGCCAATTTATAGGTTTCCCTGGCTTTTGTATTGCCATTATTATTTTCAAACGGGAATACCTGCAATTTTGAGCACATTACTTCTATCAGTTTATTATGACATCTGTCGTATCACATGAGGGATTCTGTCTTTATTTCGCGACGTTTTTGCTCATCTGCATCATTGTTTTCTTTTTTTAATTTATTTTTTATGGAAGTGTAGTTGATTTATAATGTGTAAGTTTCTGGTGTACAGCAGAGTGATTCAGTTATACATACATATATATATTCTTTTTCATATTCTTTTCCATTATGGTTTGTCACAGGATATTGAATAAAGTTCCCCGTGCTCTACAGTGGGACCTTGTTGTTTATCCATTCTGTGTATAATAGTTTGCATCTGCTAATCCCAAATTCCCACTCCACCCCTCCCTCACCCCACCTCCTCCTTGTCTGTACTCTATGTCTGTGAGTCTCTTTCTCTTTCGTAGATAAGTTCATTTGTGTCGTATTTTGAGACACTGCGGTGGTTTCTCTTGTCGCGGAGCATGGGCTCTAGGCACGCGGGCTTCAGTAGTTGTGGCGCACGGGGCTTAGTTGCTCCGTGACATGTAGGATCTTCCCGGACCAGGGATCGAACCCGTGTCCCCTGCATTGGCAGGCGGATTCTTAACCACTGCACCACCAGGGAAGTCCCCGTGCATCATTGTTTTTTGTTGTTGTTGTTTGTTTGTTTGCGGTACGCGGGCCTCTCACTGTCATGGCCTCTCCCGTTGCGGAGCACAGGCTCCGGACGCGCAGGCTCAGCGGCCATGGCTCACGGGCCCAGCCGCTCCGCAGCATGTGGGATCCTCCCGGACCGGGGCACGAACCCGCGTCCCCTGCATCGGCAGGCGGACTCTCAACACCTGCGCCACCAGGGAAGCCCTATCATTGTTTTTTAATCTCATATTCAGGATCACCCCAGGCTGATTCTGTTTCACCCCCATGCATCTTGCTCATCGTTCTCACCATCTCCTCCAGGAACACTTTTATCTGCACTTATTCTAGATCTAGTTATTTTCCCCTGGAATAGCTTTAAGTAGTTCTTTAAGGAAGGAGTAGAAATGACAACAACAATACCTAATTCTCGTTCAATGCTTACTATATGCTATGCTGGGCAGTGCTAAGGAGGGCCTTTATCGTCTCATTTAACCCTCATACATGACCCGCGGAGGTGTGGATTGTCAACGCTCCCGTCTGAAGGATGAGGACCGCAGGTTGCAGAGGTTACGTATTAATAACTTGCCCAGGGCCACCCAGTTATTCAGTTGAAGAGCTGGCACTTGAACCGAGGACTGATCAATCCCACCACCACACTCTCAGCACCGCCTACTCTGCCTCTTGGTGCCCTCCTTAATAAAAATTTTAAAAAAATCAACTTTGGGCTTCCCTGGTGGCGCGGTGGTTGAGAGTCCGCCTGCCGATGCAGGGGACGCGGGTTCGCGCCCCGGTTCGGGAAGATCCCACATGCCGCGGAGCGGCTAAGCCCGTGAGCCATGGCCGCCGAGCCTGAGTGTCCGGAGCCTGTGCTCCGCAACGGGAGAGGCCACGACAGTGAGAGGCCTGCGTACCGCAAAAAAAAAAAAAAAAAAAAAAAATCACTGCAGCTCGAGTTTTCTTTCACTTTGGTCAGTGGCGCTAGGTTCCTAGTTGCAGAATTAAAGCCTAATTTCTCAGCTGAGGGATGCTTCTTCATTTATTGTGCAATTGATACCAAGTTGCAGACTTGCAGGCCTGTCAGTTTCGGTAACAGCTCCACAACAGCTCAGCTATGCTTGGTGACATTTTGTTTTTATATGTCCGGTGAGGCACCACTGGTGTAATTTTTGCTTATTATCTCTTTACCTTTTTATACAGATTGGACCCCGTGAAAAACATTACCTGAGCAATTCTCTCCTGAAAGTTAGCTTAGACCTGCTAAAACAACTGATGGCTTATAGTATACTATGGTATGATTATTTTGGTGGCCACTTAGATTTTTTGGTACCTGAGCCCAAGATGGGCCACTGACTCTAGCAGGCACTAAAAGACAATGAAAACAGTGAGGTCCCCTTTCTTGCAGCACTGGGAGGGGATTTTAGTTTTCATTCAGAATTCTGATGAGCTAACTTCAAGCCCAGAAGAAAGATCACAGCACTTAATTTTAGAATAATTATTACGCTGCTGATGATACAGTGGTGAGAGTATCTCAATAAGCATGCCATCAGGACGAAATCAATCACTCCAGTCCATTGAGTGCAAGGGGAAGACTAAATCTGAAACGGAAATCAGATTTCAGAGGGATGCCCAAACGTTTTTTCACGCTTACCTCCCTATCACATACTCGGAATACTTAATGTTTTTAATTTAGTCGATTTTTATAAGTCAAAACTCCTTGGGAATGTTTCCAAGCATCCTTTGAGAATCCTAGACTTACCATAGCCAGTGATACATCAAGTGGATTAAATACGCAGGCTTGGTAAAATCTCAGATAACATCACTGTGGTTCTGGGTCATGGGTCAGCCTCACCTATCAACTTTCGAAGTGTTAAAACATTGTCAATGATTTGCCTACCTTGTTAAGAAAGCAAGCAAGCATAAAAGGGACAGACAGGGTATCTATTTTCAGAAGTAATCATTTCACAGATAGCAGAGAACCAGACAGGGTACCAAATCAATGAAGTCACATACTGAGAGGGGGATTCTGTCTAATGGAGAAAGCAGATCAAATCATTTGACCCAGTTTTTATGAGTGCTTCGTAAGCAAACTCCAAGTTCTATAACGTTTTATCAAGTCTAGTTCTATAGTTGCTATTTTAATATTAATTGGGGGGGAACTATTAAAGATGCTTAAATGTGTCAAATGTATAGCATAAAACATGACAAATATCAAAAGGCATCTTGGAGGTGATTAAGTACAGTAAGTACTTTTAAAATCAAATTTAAATGCACGTTTCTATTTCTTTTTTCAATAGGGTGACTCATGTTCTGGACCAGGGTCAACGACGCTGACTCTTACTAAAAGAAAAGGGGCAAACTTTAAAGTCTCCAAGATTTTTTTAAAAAAGGAAAAAAAGAAAGAAACAAAAAAACAGTGGCATCTCTGATCTTTTAAAAATGGCTTCAGGGTCAGATCAATTTAGTCAGCGTTTTTAGCCCTCTGTTCACTCTGTGCACGGAAACACACAAAGCTTGAGGTCCAAATGGGACAAAGCCAGCCATTTGTGAATGTCCTGGTGAGAGACACCCCCATTCCGCTCATAGGTACCCAGAACAAACTGCTGTTTGGAAAGGGCCGCCCCACCACTACCCTTTGCTGAGTTCGTTTTTCTCCCACAATCTGGTGTCTTGGTCTAGAGATCCAGAACGCCTGTCAGCTCCCTCATGCCTGCCCTGGACCCAGCACAGCCTGTGTCAGGGATGAAGCTGGAACGCCTTGTTTGGTGGCCATTTACGGGAAGCGGGTGGCTGATTGATTCCAGAGCTCTCATTGTGGCACAGAGAGGACAGAGGCTGGCAAGGCCACCTCCTGCCTCAGGCCCACCCTGCATCTGGGTCCCCGGGAGAGGCGGAACCGCCTGCCTCGGGCTCCACAGCTCTGACCACACACGGGTCTCACAGCGTTTACACCTGGATTGACAGTTCACATCTATTTCCCCAGAGAGGATGCCAGTTCCTTGAGGGCAGGGACCACCTGGTATTCATCTTTGCAGTCCAAGAGCCTGGGGCACGGCAGGCACATAAACCATAACGCTGAAGGTGGGGAGGGTGAAAAGGAGAGATGGCCGAGGGGTGGACCCGATCCGCTTCCCCACACGTCTGACTCTTCACAGAAAAAGTAGCTCATCAAGCACAGGCCGTGGGCTGCAGGTCCCTCAGCTTCCTGCTTCCTTCTAGGTCTCCCGACTGCACACGGCTTTCTCCCTGCCCCGACCACCTAACCTCAGCTCTGGGCCCTGGGTTACCCCTCTCCATTAGAAGAGAAAGCAGATAAGGGCTGACCAGTTAACAATGCTTCCACAGATCTGAAATATTTTCAGAGCGGCTTATTTGCAGGTCTCAGCCTTTGCTGTCTGCCCTGGTTCTGACCCTCTATTGCTCCACGGCCTGGCCTTTACGAGCCTCACTTTCCTGGGGTGTAGATGGCAGTGGTCATTCTAAAGGGCAGGGGAGCCACGTGGGTCTGATCACGATTGAGGGAAGACACTTGTTCAGCAG